>NW_026884152.1:0-113299 GCF_032173495.1 Musca vetustissima
AACCTATGTTTTCAATTACTGAAGTATTTAAACTAGGCAACAATTGGTGCTCAATATTCTTTTTGATAAAAATTGCAACACCGCCTCCTCTTTGATCTTGCCGATCCTTCCTGTAACAAACATAATTCCTGCTTTTAATCGAGTAATCGCCATTGAGCCATGTTTCATTAATAAGACATACATATATCAATATTTTGACTTTCCAAAAAATAATTTAATTCATTTAATTTGCTGCGAACACATCTTCCGTTCCATGAAATAATTTTCAAATTTTTATTATTCAATATAAAAATTTGAATACAAGGGAAGTGATGACTTCAAATTGGTCAGTTTTTGATTTGCATTTGCTCAAATTTGCTATTAATTCTGTTGTTAATTTTTTCATCTCTTCAAGGGAAAACAATTTATTAGAAGAATCATGTGGAGGACTCCAGTTATTATTGGGGATAGTTTGTTCTTGGTTCAGATTGTTGGGGAACGTTCCATTATAATTTAAGCTGCTGTTAAATTGTACAGGCGGTTTTCTGTGACTTCTGGGCTGATATTTTTGTCTTATATCAATATATGTCTTCCTTGCTGGGCAGTCGAGGGAACTAGATTTATATTCGCCATTGCAATTGGCACATTTCACCGTTGAAGCTTTACAATCGGCAGTTTTATGATTTCCGACGCAATTTCCACAGAATGTTTTGACGTTGCAACGGTTTGAGCCGTGGCCAAGCATCTGGCAATTGTGACATTCAGTTAATTTGTTCCTGTTTGGTTTTTGATACTCCCAGCGGATTCTTATCTTATTTATTGCTGAAAATCCTTGTCTCAATTCTTTAAGTGTAATGGATTATAAGGTTTTTCATGCTTTGCTGTCTACGTAAAAAAATCAACAGCAAGATTCTCTTTAAGAGCTTTGCAAACAGTTTCAACATCAGTTTCCTTTGATAAATATAATTTCAAACCAATCGAAATTTTTCGAATTGAATAATCTGATATTTTCAGAATTCTACACAATTCATGTAATTCCTCAATTTTGCACTTGAGAATAGTAATTGGAGGTATTTTTACTTTTATCGAATTATCGATAATAACCTCATCATTGTTGTTGATATCATTATCAATATCATCATCGTCCAATGTTTGGAGAGGCAGATAAAAATGTTGATTTGCTGCTATCATGGAGAAGTATTTGGTTTCACTTTCTTAGCGTGGTTTTATATTTGTCGGGATCGGGATCGGTGTTGAGAGTTTCACTCTCTTGAGAGAGTAATTAGAGTTGCGCTATTTTTAATTTTGTAACAAGCGTATTTTTTGTTCACAAAAGGTACGAATTGACATAAACGTACCAAAACAAAAATTAATTTTTTAATTATTCGTAAATACATTTACGCTTAAATTATAACATATATTATTTATGCAAATAACTGGTATAAATATTGGCTAATATTTCTCGATAATTATGATTTATTATAATTTGAAGAATTTTAGGTACCTTTTCGTACTATTTTGTTCCTACCTGTGGTAATGTTTTCCAACACAATTCACAATTTACCACTGAGAGAGAGAGAAACTCTCAACACCGATCCCGACAAATATAAAACCACGCATACTCATCATTAAATGCCTCGGAGAGGCAACATCATCTTCGTCGCACTGCCGTTTAATGTTGTTGTTATTTAATTTATTCTTGTAAATGTTGAGTGAAAACAAAACAAGAATAGCCGTAAATTTTTGTTTTTGCGTTTAGTTGTTTTGGTTTTTTTAAGAAAAAGGCACGTCTGCAAGTGATGGAGAACACAATACGACTGATGTATGTATTTAAATTTAATTTATATAGATTATTGATACCCCTTAATGTTGATTTTTATTCATTCTTTTAAACACCGCATATATATACAGTATTTTTCGGTTAATTGCACATCAAAATTTGCAAAATTTTTTGTTCAATTAACCGAGGAACCAATTATCCGATACCCGCTTAATTGAACTATTTGTTCAATTACAGAAATCACACTTACGCTTTCCCACGGCTTCTCCTTAGCAATAAACATATGTTTTCAATTAGTAGAGATGTACCCTAGTGTTATTCATTAATGATGTCAAATATGTATGTAAAACGAGTAAGGGAAGTTATAAAGTCGGACTGGGCCGACTATGTGATACCCTTTACCACTTTGGTGTGTTCTACATATGTATCCTAACAGACGTCGCTCTTCGAAGGAACATTGGTATGAAATTGAATGAACTTAAATATGTGATCTTTATCTATCTATATTAATGTGAACCGACTAACATCAATTCATACATATGCCATTCTACAACCTATGCTAAATTTCAAATTGGAAGTTTGGTTCATCCCTGGGCCGAATAAATTTGGTGTACCAAATCTCATCTAAATCGGATTATAAATGCGACCTGTTCTTTGTTTACAATTTAACATAAACAGACTGACGGATGGACATGCATAAATCGGCCCAGAAATTTATGATTTTATGCATATTCTCAAACGGAACCATGGGTCTATAAAAATGTCAGGTTATTTTTCAATAATAATGCAATTAACCGGTGAAAAATAAGAGGATTTCGAGTTTGTGATCCCTACATGGATAATCTATAAAGTTTGGCGCTCTTAAGGAAAATAATTAAAGTTTTGAAATTTGAGTTTTATTCGGTTGTTCCTGGCTATATTTAAGTAGCAATATATTCTTGGTGATCCTTGAAAGGTTTTCTGGCTGGGTTTTCCGTGTTGCTGCAGTTTTTTTGCGTTTATTTTGCTGAAGATGCCGTCGCAGTGTATTTGCAATGAACATATTGCAAAATCTAAATACAAACTTGGATGGACCGGCTGTGCAAATTACTTCCACTTGGATTGTGTGGGTGTATCTGAAAGTGAGGCTCGAGTTAATAAGGCTCTTAGATATACGTGCATTACATGTATCCGTGCTTCTGGTGGTGATAGTGTGGCTGGTGTTGTTGATCGTGGCGCTAGTGTTAGTTCGGTTGCTGGTGTGATGCCTGTTTCTAGTGCTTCTGTTGATAATAGTGCTGCACTTGTTAATGCGGATGCCTTACGTAGTTTGCAGAGTGATATGTTATCTACCATGAAGCTAAAGATGGATGCTTACATGGCACAGTGTATGCAGGAGTTTAAATCCCAAACAGATGCTCTTTTTGAATTGTACAGTGCTGAATTTTCTGAGGTGAAGAGCAATATCACTGAGCTGAAGCAGTCCGTTTGTGATCTGAAGTTAACTGTCAGTGAAATGAAAAACACTTCTATTAGTGTGGAAAAGAAGTTAATAGATAGTGTCCATGAATTGGAATTATATAATGCTATGCTCCAGCGCAGACTGAATCGATCGAATGTCATTATTAGAGGATTACCGGACAATATAAAAGACCTTAGAGCGCTAACTGTAAATATTGCTAAGGTTTGTGGGATGCCTTGCCTAGAGATTTGCAGCACTGTTGTTACATATCTGGCCGTAGAGCGGTGTTGGTGAAATTTAACTCTGTACAGGATAGAGATTCACTGATGCGTAATTACTCTAAAAAGGGTCGTATTCTTCTGAAGGAAGTAATTGAGAATTGCATTGTGGAGTCTTGAGTGTTTATAAATGATCACTTAATTAAGTCGACCTCCAAACTTATCTATGCCTGTAGAGATTTGCTTAAAAGGAAGCATATTAGAAAATTTAAGCTGCTTAACCCTTGGTTGAAGTTCTTCTTCCTGATGGAACGAAAACTAGGTTCGAGCAGCAGGAACTTATTAATTTTGCCAATCGATCCCGAGATTCGCAGATGCGGAATGTATTGGATAATGAATGTGGGGCGGTGCAGTTTCCTGTTACATAGCCATGTGATGTATATTTATTATTGTTGATCTCATTTTTCTTAATTTTAATATTATTTTTCTTAAAAAATTATTTTTTTTTTTTTTTGAATTGGTATATTCTTTATTGTTTAATTTGTTATTCTTTTATTATTATTTTGATATGCATTC
Source organism: Musca vetustissima (assembly GCF_032173495.1). NCBI lineage: Eukaryota > Metazoa > Arthropoda > Insecta > Diptera > Muscidae > Musca > Musca vetustissima. The sequence goes on from NW_026884152.1 coordinate 3,995, forward strand.
GATGTTTAATCGAACTTTAATAATTATGCTCCCCAGTCTCTTATTTAATTTTTATGTGCCTATAATTAGCGATGCTCAATTCTTTAGGCAGAACTTTCATTGTGGTGGTGATAAGCTTACGTATGCCCATTTGAACTGTCAGAGCATTCGTCCGTCTAGATTCAATAACAAATTGGATGAGATAAAGTGTCTACTTCTTGGCAGTGGAATTGATTTTTTTGGTGTGACTGAGTCTTGGCTTAACTCAGCTGTCTCATCGAGGTCATTGAGAGTTCCTGGCTATAAGGCTCTACGTAGTGACCGCATTGGCCGTGTAGGTGGCGGTGTTATATTGTATGTATGTGACAGATTCTCATATAAGGTGGTTTTTAAATCGGATCATTATGGTGTATGCGAGTCTTTGTGCGTCGAGCTGTGTTTCGGTGCATATACGTTGCTTGTTGCCGTTGTATACCTGCCGCATGGAGATGTAGATTCCTTTCGTAGCATTCATGAGGGTATTTTTGATTCATATGCAAATGTGTTTGTCTGTGGTGATTTTAATTGTAACTTATTTAAATTTTCGAAATCTACGTTGATGCGGGCATATGTAGGTCTCTTGGGCTTTTTATTGTCACAATTCCAAGCCTACGCACTTTGATCTTGCTCATAGTTCTACCTCGCTGATTGACTATTGTTTGATCAGTGATCCCATGCGGCTGGGCTTTTCCTCGCAGGGACAATGCCCTAGCATATCTCACCATGCGTTTATCTTTGGGATGATTGATTTGCCTGTAGTTGCTGAAGAGAAGGTAATTGAGTATCTTGATTTTTGTAATGCGGATTGGGTGGGTATTTGTGATTTTGTGTTTAATTTTGATTTTTCTCCTCTGTATCTCACCAGTAACGTAAACAGCCAACTGGCCTTGTTTGAGACGTTATTTCAGAGTTTGCTGTTTTTTGTTCCTCTTGCTACTCGTCATGTTAACCCCAAAAATGATGAGTGGTTGAATTCTGATGTGGTGAAGTCAGCTCGTTCGATTCGGGATTTAGCTTACTTTGAATGGCGGAGAAGGCCTACTGATGACAATAGACGTATATATTGTATCTGCAGAAATCGTTGCAAAGCTGTTATGCGTAATGAAAGAAGAAAATATTATGAAAAGTTGTTCGGTCGTATGAACAGTAGTCAATTATGGAAGTCTCTTAGGTCCTTTGGTTGTCTGGATTGTGGTGATGATGTTCCTTTTATTGATGTTAATACTGTTAATGATTACTTTTGTAATGTGGGCAAATCTAATCCTGGTGTGAGTGCCTTTGTTCGAGAGTCATTTAGGTTTTACTGCGTGTTTATGGAGGATGTTGAAAGTGCTCTCCGCAAAATTAAGTCTGGAGCTGTAGGTTTTGATGGCATTCCTATTAATTTTTTTAAGAGTGTTTTTCCATACATATCTGTTCACTTTTTGCATTTTGTTAATTGTATTTTTATGACGTCATCCTTCCCGCAAGCTTGGAAGGTGGCTCGTGTGGTGCCTGTTCCGAAGAAAGGGTCTTCATACAGTCAGTCTAACTTGCGCCCAATAAGTGTATTGCCGGTCATGTCTAAGATAGTAGAGCATATTATTAAAGATGCTATTTTGGAGTTTCTTGATGATCACAAATGCCTGAGTAGTTCTCAGTATGGTTTTCGGCGTGGCCGCAGTACTACTGTGCACTTATTATCCCTTACTGATGTTATTCGTGATGTTTTTGATGGTTCTGATGTTGGTCTTGATTTGTCTAAGGCCTTTGATTCAATTGACCACGCGCTGCTTATTCGCAAGCTTAGAGTCAAATTTGGATTTTCCATTTCGGCCTGTAGACTAATTTCGTCGTATCTGGAGTGTAGATCCCAGTTTGTTGTGCACAAGGGTGTCCAATCTGATGTTGGTCTAATCCGGTGTGGAGTCCCGCAGGGTTCTGTACTGGGCCCATTACTTTTTAATATGTTCATTAATGACATCATGGATTCTGTTACTGCTAGTGATTGTAGTCTCTTCTTGTATGCGGATGACATACTTGTTTTCTTTAGGAGTGTTGATCTCGCCAGGTTGGAGAATCTGGCTAACACAACGTTGCAATCTCTCTCTATGTGGATCTCTTCCAATGGTCTTGATATAAACTGGGATAAGACTGAAGCTGTTTTGTTCAATTGTTGCTATGACGGTTCTATGCCTAATATTTGCGTTAGTTCCTTTACTATTAATATTGTTGGTGAAATGAAGTGCCTGGGTGTAATTATTGATGCCAAACTTAGTTTTTCGACCCACATTGATCTTCTGTTGTCCCGTGTGCGATTCCAGCTTAGGAGGCTTTATAGTGTCCAAGCATATTTGCCTCTTGGGGTTAGGGTGAAGGTGGCTATGTCGTTGTTGATGTCTCAGGTTAACTATTGTTTGGAGGTTATTTCGGGCTCTAATTCTGGTCATTTGCATCGGCTTGTTAACTCCATTGTTCGTTATGCATATGGTTTGGGTCGTAGTCATCATGTTTCCCAATTTGTTGTTAAATTTCTTGGCCTATCCTTTTATAATTATGTTGAATATCGTATCCTTTTGTGTTTTTATAGAATTATGAGAAATGTTGATTTACCACTGTGTAGTAGGTTTGTGATGTGTAGATCCTCTCGGAACCCTCAGTTGTTGTATCCGAGGTTTTCGTCTGCAATTTGTGAAAGATCATTTGTAGTTAGAGTCGTAAGATCGTGGAATCAGCCCCCTTTGAGCCTTCGTAAGTTTACCTCTTCCACTTTTGCGTATAGGAGGTAATTGTTTGGGCATTTGTCTCGTATTTGATGAAGTTGGCTTTGAAGAAATCGCTGATTACAGGTTGCATAATGTTACTTTGTTTTTTTTTTTAATTTTTGGCTGGGGAGCCATTTTTATTTAAGTTCGTTAACATTTATGTTATAGATTTATACATATGGAATTTAATGTCTGTGGTTCTGATATTGCTCTTGGGCTCGAGAGGAATATATAGTATATTTATATGTATGATTCCTTAAGCTTCCTTTCTCCTCCACTTTTCTTAGCAACAGTTAAGTAGAGTGCAGTGGATTGGGGTTCTTGTTTGGAATCTGTTATGTTATATATATATAAGTTAATATAAGTTATTGGCCATGCTGGCTTTTTTTATATTACATTGTATGAAATAAATGAAATGAAATTTATTTTTGATGTCATGCATTTTGAACCGATTAAACGGGAAAATCAATTAACAGGGATTAATTATCCGAGGAAATTTACATGTGTTTTCGTATGCAATATTTTGTTGAACCATCATGTGGTTCAATTAAGCGGGGAAACCAATTAACCGAAAAATACTGTATCTTTTATGAATTTGTCATGTATATATATATATATGTATATATATATTAGTTTGTATTTTAATACTATTTTTCACTACATAAAAAATTCTACACCACTTATTGTTCAATTTATTTATTTTATTCGAATTTGAAATAAAATGTTAAGAATTTGAAAAGAATTTTTAAGAATTACAACTGAAATATTATGATTTACAAGTTACAAATTTACAATTTATTGAATTTCAAATAAAAATATACAAATGAAAATCTTAAAAATTTAGATGGAATTTTTTGAATTACATATGAAAAGTTTAAAATTACAAATGAATTGTTGTGAATTGCCGATTAAATACTCGAATTAAACCTAAAATGTGATAAATTGCAAATTGAATTTTCGAATTACAAATGAAATTCTCGAATTGCAATTGAAATGTTTGGAATAACATTTGAAAAAAATTTAAATACAGTTTAATAGTCGCGAAGAACAAATAAAAGCTTGAAAATATCTGAAAATAAAATAAATTAATATTTGAATTGCCACAAAATGTTTTTTTTTTCAATTTTTGATTTTTTTGTATGGTTAAGGCAATACGGTTTAGTCTAGATCTTCTACAACACGTGACGATTTCTTCTATAAATTCTTTTAGATGATTGTTAAATATCGGTATATTTCTCTATTAAAAATTACCAAATATATTGCAGTTACAGTATATGAAAATGACCAACATTTAAAAGCATACAGTTCGCGTATTAGTTGAAATCAGTTGATGCGCATGCCGTTTTCGTATAAACCGAATAAATCTCTTTCAATAATTACGCATTTTTCGAGGTTTCATTAAGCACATTTTAGCGTGCCGCTCGATGCACTTTACTATGCCAACTTTATGCATACGATTTTTATGCGCATCCGATTTCTGTAATCTCCTATGCAAATACACAAAAGGACACCTATTTTGAAAGGATCGGTTAAGAACCGCGGATGTGCCTCCACAATCGATTTTGGATAAAATACGTATATTATATGCGTATATATATATGTTTGATATATTTTCAAAAAGATTCGCGAATATGATAACAAAAGAATGAATGTATGTGAAATCAATTCGAAGAAAAACGCGATTATATACGCGAATTTGTCAAAAAAGGTTTTTGCAATTTTTCCCACATTCAAGGTACCGATATCCGCCGTTTTATTGGGCGGAATTGAACATGGATGGGCTCATTAGATCCGGCACGTAAAAAAAAACTAAAATCACGCGGGGTTCCACGGAATTTGAATGGACTTTCTTAATTTTAGACTCAAAAAATATGTTTTTTTAATAAAAAATTACGCACCAAATTTTCGTCTTTGGAGCCCAATTGCAAAAAGCTACGGTGAGCACATTCATGAGATATACACTAAACTAAGAAAAATCACGAGTTCTACAATCCTATAATTACTTTAGTCCATTATCTGGATGCGCGTCCTAATTATAAGAAAAATTCAAAAAACACCGAAAATCCGGCTTCAAAATGTCAGCATCCATTTTGGGTGGATGCAGTGTTTATATCGAAAAATCATACATTAGAACCATATTGTCCATGGGGTATTCTGCAACATAGTCACTGATCACATGTGCGTGCGTTGTGTAGTTTAGCCACAAATCAGGAAGGAACACAAAAAACTCGTTGGCTTCAACACATTTTCACCCATTTTTTTTTACATTACCACCATCACAGCTTCCACACTACTTATTATTTATTACCAATATTTTAAGATTTTAACAATAACACTTCATTTTATAGAAATGAATTTAAATTATATGCAATAAGTTCATATTTCGCGAGTTATAACCTTGCAAACCTCAGTTTCAAGGAATTTAAAAGATTTTTGTAATTTCCCATATACAAAAATTCATTTCCGTCGATATATATTTTTTAGAGCTTGATGATAAATTTGTGTTTACATACCTTTGGAAAAATATGAGTCCAACGACGACGATTCGATGTTAATTTTATTGTTACATGTGATGGATCAAATGGATTTATTAAAGAACGTCCCGGGCGTACAATGGGCGCTATAGAGACAATTGAACGTCTGGCATTTTTATCAGATGCAAGTGATTCGGAGAGATTTGTGACATCCGTCTGAAATATTTACAAAAGAAAAACATAAAAAAACAACCTGTCTATATGTTCAACAAATTAAAACATACCATTGCAGCAAGTATTCCCGAAGTACCATGATGAATGTCTGGATCAGACATTTTTCTACGAAGACTTGGAATTTTTGTGGGTGTTAAATTCTCCCAATCATTATTTTGATAGGCGTATGTTTCAAAACTGGGAACTGATGTTTTCTTGGCCCTCACAACTCTTTGCAAAGAACTGCAAGAAATTGATTAGAATTAAATTTTCAAAATATAAAATATTGTTTTAATTCAGCTTACCATGTTCCTTGTGCAGGTGGTGGCTGGAAAATTTGTTCGTCATAGGCTTCATAATCGAATAACGAATTATGAATATATTCCGATTGATTACAGCTTAGAAAATTATTTTCATTATCCTATAAAATGTGGAGAACATTTAAATTTATTTTAATTGTTTTTTTTTTTCATATGCTTACACTATTATTATCCATTATGGTTGGGGCGTTACAAATCATGGGCGGTAGTTTTATACGCGGTATAAAATTTGAATAGGCAATTTTTTTATTTGTTGAATAAAAACTCAAATTTATCCAATGCGGCAGTGAGTAGTCATCAGCAGAGGTTACCGATGTATCTTTATTGTGAAATTTTAGTAGTGGCACTGCATGTAAAGGTTGTTCACCAACACATACCAAATCACTGCCAACACCATTGTCAATAATCTAGAAGTAAGAGAATAGTATTTAATAATAAGTATGAAATAATTACCAAATTACTTCTTACCCTTTGTTTTGTAATATTGGTTAGCTCTCTATCCACCTCGAACACACCCACGCCAGGAGTTATAACAACTGACAATTGACCAGTACGATCAAATGTACGATCTAAATAATGCTTTTCAAAGGTATTTAAAGAAATATTTAACACCTCGAGAAAGTTTCCCTGAGCCGCTGTTGAATTATAGGCAGGCGGTATTTTTATACCCTCTCTGGCATGATAATTTAATACCGTTGCTTGATAGGAGGTAAAAAGTTTTCTCAGCTGACTCAAAACCGTACACCAATCATCGTTACGTTCATTTTGTATTGCCACCCGATAGAAATCTTCATAGAAACGTCCCTTATAATCCATTTGTAGGCATTCTTGCATATGTTCTGGGAACTCGTCCAATGATTTGGCAGCATAGAATGTACGTGAGAACAGAACTATGGTAACTTCGTGATTACATCCCAGTTTCTTCCATTTGTGAAACAATTCCGTGAGGAAGCCATTTACTGCCTTTTCAAAGTACAAATCACCGTGTATATCGAAATCCCACATTTCCGATGACATTTGTAGGAACAGATAGACCATGGAGGTACTGCTGCGAAACACAATCTTCGTATCCTCTGTTATGACACCGCATGAGACACGTTCACCTTGTGACCACATTTCATATACTTGACAACGTATTTGCATGTCGTTATAATCGATTTTTTTATTTACATAAACGCAGGTGTTGGTCTGCAAAATGGCAAAGCAAGCAAGCATTTAACCAATTAATTTACTTAAATTTTTTTGTTTAATTATTTACTTACCAAGTACTTTTTCAAACGCCACATTTCCGATCGACCCATATATTGATCTTTAAATGTAATTTCAATTGAATCCAACGCAACATCGGCCACATCAACGACTCTCATAACAACATCGGTAAATGTGCGTAATTTAAATTGGGTCGCAACACCACTCTCTATGCTGATGGCATCGCGATGTTTGAGATCCGTAAACGTTGTGATTTGCAAAACTAATCGGGTATTTTCTTCATCCTCACGATGATAAACCTCAACAATATCCCCAGCTTTAACATCAGGATGTTCTTTGTTGTTGACCAAAAGATCGGCATCTGGAATTAAAAATAAATATTTGTTTACTATATATATATATATATATATATATCTAAAAAATTGGAGAGAATCTTTGAGGAAATTAAGAGACATCTTGGTTGGACTTTTTAGGTCTCCTAATTGTGTCCAACACTACCATATCTATAGTTACCAATACTACTATTTAATCTCACATGTCAAAAATAGGAAACAGTGAGTCCTTTTTTTAATTGGTCAGCATCCACATTTTCTTCCATGCTATTATACACATATGGGAAGCAGTTGACAGCTTTCCTAGAATGAGCCAAAGACTTTGGCTATACAATACCTCAGTATTGAGTGTTCTAGCCAGTGGCAAATTTGGTTTCAAATAAGTTGATGGCTTCAAGAGCTGCTTGAATAGGCAATAGATCCATATTTGAGTGCATTTTTATCATTAATGTTCAATTATACGTGGACAAAAAATTTAAATTGGATGGACAAAATAGAACCAAATGGAAAATTTTATGGACACCCATATATTCTGATTGGATTGGTTGCTGTAACAGCTCTATTGCGTTTACACAATGGGCTTGGGTCGTTTCGGATCGTAGACCCTTCTGTCGTGGAAACGATTGAATTGGTTACTTTGACTGACAACTTTGATCACCTTGCAATTGCGATTTATTTTCGTAGGGAACAAAATTTTCACCATCCATTTGACGTTGCAGGCATTTAATGAGAAAATACCACGTTGCAAGGTAGCATGTGACATGTTGCTCACGGCTTAATGTCGGGACGGCAGGGTCATTGAGCCTACGGAATGTGATGCAGCATCCAACGATCATACCATAGATTTCCCACACACAGATTCCAAAAAAAATACAACCAGCATAAAATAGTAAACAATAGTGCAGGTTGCAAGAAAACACTACAGCAATTTTCGTTTCCAATTGTATTTAACAATGTTTATCATTTCATGCAGCACCACTCCCTTTGTGTCACTTAGCCATATTACAACAAATATCCATATTGTATCATTTCAAGGACGAAAGAAGACTTACCCTTATAAGATTTCGTATGAGTATATAATTTATATAATTTCATAGTTATATCGTTTCCAGTATCCAAACAAATCCAAATATAAAAAAAACAAAGAAAATCCGACTTACAGAGGTAAGTCGACTTTTCCACCTATCTAATTTAAAAACGTTCCACTTGTAACGAACAGAGGGAGCAAGGAGAATGTGGCTGATAAATACGAACTCGAACAAAACAAAAGGACCGTTAGCTACCGATTAGCTAATTTAAAAACATCGCGTCAATATGTCGGTAGCAGCATCTTTGTCATTTTTACAGAGTTGTATTGCATCGTACTATAACTAATTTCTAAGTTTAAACAAAAATATTAACTAGAAAACTCAATAAAAAAATGGACGACGGCGTAAAATACCAGAAAAAATAACAAATTGCCGATGAAGTTCCAGAATAAAAAAATACTATAAAAGTATTTTGAAAATGTTACTGAAAAAAATTATATTAAAATTTATGTTTACCTTTTTCAATATTCATAAGAATTTAACTTGCCAGGAAATTAATTAGAAAACTAACTAAATGACCTAGCTCTTCCAATACTACATAAATAAGTTCCAAAAATACTATTTTTTTTTTTTGGTTTTGTAATAGAGTAAATAAAAAATCTATTACAAAATATCGCGTAGTCGTACATTTTCCATAATACCGGCAAAAATATGACTACAAGGAGTTTCGTAATAAGAGTGATTATGAGGAGGAGGTTATGCTACAAGCGATATATGTATTGATAAAACTTAACAACTTAACACTGAATTTCCGAACAGATTTGCAAGTTTTGCCTACCCTTTTCATAACTCAGAAATTGTTTCCATGAATATATGGTTAATGGCTTAACGGGTCGATTACGGATGGTAACCAGAGTTTAGTGGCGTTGCTAGTTGCCAAATTTGATCAAATAGAATTTTTCGGCAACCATTTATTTCTGATTGCAGCTTAGTCGTGTTTAGCAATATGAACTGAAATTTGTTTTGGAACTTTTGTTTTCGAATAAAAAAATTTTATTCTTCGCCTTTTCCTTCTCTGTTCATTTGGAAACCATTCAAATTTTACACAGTTTTTCCTCTATTAGCCGGAAAACTTCGCTCAAAACCACCGACATTGTGGATTGAGCTATGCGAAGATTGAAGTCATTGCTGTAAAAAACCTCAGAGCTGCCCACACCTTTAAGAGAGGAGGAATTGCTGTTGACCGCCGGGCTTTTGGGAAACTAGGGTTTAATGCCGATAATACGCCTTAAAGCTAATATGAGCAGTTGATTAAACGTTTCTCTAAACATTATCATCTACTCACAGTACGGATGGTAATTCTAATGGATTTGATTTATCTCTTATTTCTAGTTCCAGAAGTGTCAAATCAATATTATCGACAGCAACTGAGAACAGTTGATATTCATAATGTTAAGTTTTATTTCAGTGGCATTGTCAGTTGAAATCGCAACTTGAGTTTGGTTGCTATCCATAATAGACCCATTAGTTTTTCTTTTAGTCAGGTACACACTATAATTTTGGACTATCAGTTTTTTTATCGATTATTGACTCAAAAACCATGAATATTTCCGTGGTTGTCTGATGAAAGACGAACATGTGAGGCCACAATTTAGGCAAGACTCATTCAAAAGTGTTCACAGCGATTTGCTGTCAAGTTTTAAAAAACCATGTATTGTGTGTTGGTGAACTATGCCACATTTTCCCCAATAATAAATCAGACGTTAACTAAAAAACATTACATTCTTATTTTTATAAATCTCTTTATTTATAGGTCTTTCTTTATAAATCTTTAATATATTCTAGAAAATGCATAACTATTTCAATAAAGACAATATTGATGTTTCTTGTTTATAATATAATTTAAATTCCAATATATTTGTTTACACCTATTCGTGTAAGAAAAAACAAAAAAAAAGCAATTAATAATTTAATTATGGCCATGTGATCAATAACAAAAAATAAATGAAATTGTAAGGAAATTAAAATGATTAATGACAATATTAAGTTGCGTTTTGTTGTTACTTGTGTTATAACACGAACAATATTAATTAATATATATGTTGTTTTTTGTTTCTCTATAAATGACTTTGGTTTTGATGTTGTAGCTTAGGGTTCATTTTAATTCATTGTGTACTTTTTCTGCATAATATTTACTTGTAGATATTTATCAAAGAAATGCACATTTATTGTTTCTTCAAATAAGCAGTCAGTGAATCGCGATCCCTTTCTAACCAGGCTGCGTTAAGGCGTATAGTTTCGACAGCTTGTGAAACCGTTCTTTCAGTTCCGGGGAATTGTTTGGTCTTAAAGAATTCTTCAACTTCTAGGGCACGTTGTTCTGAAGCAAAATTCTCAATGAGATATTTAATCAGACGTGCCAACAAAAATCCACCCTGTAATGAAGAGTGAGGTGAAGCAGAAAATATTAAAATAAAAATTTTACCAAAAAAACGAAGTATATATACAATATATATATATATATATATATAGGGGAGAGGGGGCACCTTTGAACACTTTTTTCTTTCAAGCCTCAAAATTTATGTTATAATTTTTGGTTTCTTATAAGTTTTAACTAATATGTACATGTGTAAGCTTTAAAATGAATATACATATGACATACTTTAAGCTTGATATACATATTTTATTACTATTTTATTGGACGAAGTCCAAGTGTTCAAAACTGCCTCCCCAGGGGGGGCACCTTTGAACAAAGCTTGGTATTTTTGAACGGCATGGTTTTTTACAGTGTCTATGTTTATTTATTAAAAAATATTCGAAAATTAAAAAATTCTGATCAAAATGTATTAAAACATAAAATGCCATAAAAACAAAATGTTAAGGAATGAATTTCAATAAATAAAATAAAAATACAACTAATTTCGTAATCTTATTAGCCCATTTGAAATTTTTGAGAAATCGAAGCCAAAAGATAAAAACTCCGTTTTTACTGGAGTTTACTGGGTATGTTCAAAGGTGCCCCACTTGTGGTATTTTACGAAATTTATAATATTTTTTTTTTTTTTTTTTTTTTATAAAATATTTATGAATGAAAATACATTAGATATGTTTGAAATGATTGTTGGAATGCAAAAAAATTGTTTAACGAGAGAAAACTATCACTGAATTCTACCTGCGCTCTTACAACCAAAAAATAAAAAGTTTACAATTGCAGTGCGAAAACATAGTCACTCATGTAAATTTTGTAGACAACTGAAAAAGCTAGCCAAAATGGTTTACGCAGAAAAAGAACAAGATTGGCACATAAAAAAATATGGCACATAATATAAATATGAGTTTAATAATTTAGTTAATATTTTAGTCACAAAATATGAATACTGTTGCGTAAATTGAAATTATACAATATCCAAAAATAAATTTTGTTGTATTTTTATGCAAGCGCCATCTATTAATATATGGCAAAATGTTAGAGGCATAAGAATGATAAATTTTTGTGAGCATAGTTTTAGGCGTAGATGGACTTTTAAATAACATTTCCAGGCTGGTTTCTAGAAAAAAAACTCGAAACTAGAATCGACAAAAGATCCGAAACTAGAATCCACAAATTGCTAAGTGTTGTAAAAAGTTCCCAACTACTGCTCATAATTACGATTTGTAGGAAACTATTGCTGTTAATACAATTTTATCAAAAACTGTATTAAAAAACAACCTCCCAATACATAAATAGTTACGATACACATTATTACGATCAATCGATATCAGGGTAAAAACTCAACGAAATATTAATATTTGCACTTACCTGATATTGTTCCAAGAGTTTTTGATGATTATCCTTAAAGAATTGCCAGGCCATATCACGACCTTTGGGATTAACAGCTACGGCAACAATGACAAAAACTGAATCCTGGGCACGAACTTCACCCTATATATAAGTATATGGAAAATAAAAACATCCTCCGTATTTAGCATTCTAATTATATATGTGACGTTATGAATAACATACCGACATGGCAAAATCGATCACTTTGCGTAATAAATCAACATTGCCAATACAACCAAGGGCACGCGAAATACGATCTTGTTCTTCGTGTAAATCGGTGGCACGATATAATGCAAGCATTTCATTGAATATACATTCATCGCCGTCTTGAAGAACGGCTTTGTAGCAAGTGGAGCGTAAATCGGCGGGCACTGGGCAAACATTGTTGGCATGATCACGGAAACTGCAAAACAACATTTCAATGTTTATTCCTTACATAGACTTAGTATTAATTTTATTATTACCGTTTCTTGGCCTCATCAATGATGTCCTTGCAACGGAAAGATACAAGACGAGACAACACAAGACTGCGCAAAAGTGTATCCAAATGATTTTCTCCATCGCGTACCTCCCAACCAAGACGCTCAGCCACTGGACGATACAATTTTTCTCCATATTTGTTAAAGTGGTCCATAAGATCCGTGTGTGAAATAAGAATGTGTAAATTCGACAGCGAATTTGTAATGGCAGTCCACACAGTGTAATTTGTTTCATTACGATAGGAATCGATAAGTTCCAACACTTCGGCAGTACTAGCCTGACCAGCTTGTACCATGGCAAACATATCATCAATTAGACCCAAACGATCCAAGGGTGGCAATTCCATGTTGCGAACGGCTGGCATTAGCTTTTCCAACATATCTTTGGAGTAACGTGTACGATAGTATCCTACAGTTCCAGGATTCACTTTGATCCAATCCTCGGGACTGACATCGTCCAATGTCACTTCCATTGACTTCTCGTTAAGAAGGAACGTTTTGGCAATGCTTTGGGGATTTTTTGAGGTAGACACAGTGATTGGTATCACCCAGATGTAATCACCATCAGGTTTGGAACCATCGGCGGTAAATTTACTTTGGCTTAGGCGCAACAAACGTTTATTGCCTTCCAATTGTTTATCTTCCACACTAACAACGGGAAAACCTTTCAGTTTTATCCAAGTTGACATCACCTCGGCCACGGGTTTTGAACTGGCCTCTTGCAAAGCAGCCCACAGATCTTCGGTGCATGTATTCTTATACTGATGGCGTATCAAATAGGTGTGCATACCTTTGCGGAAATCGGCTTCGCCAATATAATCGTGTAACATGCGAATAACCGATGCACCTTTGTTGTAACTGATTTCATCGAAAATCTCATCTATCTCACAGGGATGTCCCACAGGCACCTCAATGGGATGGGAATTTTTCAACGAGTCCAATTCCAGAGCACGTGTATACATATCAGTGACAAACTGTGTCCAAATGTCATATTCGGGGAACAAATGGTTGACGCAAAGGAATTCCACAAAAGATGCGTAACCTTCATTTAACCACAAATGGGTCCACCATTCCATTGTAACCAGGTTTCCTGAAAATAAAATTGCATCAAATCGTATCAAGATCTGGTTTAAGGTCTCTTTGGAAATAGCATACCAAACCATTGATGGGCAATTTCATGACCCACTGTCAAGGCAATCGATTGCTTGCGCATTAGCGATGTATTCTTGGGATCAACCAAAACAAAGGTTTCACGATATGTCACCAAACCCCAATTTTCCATGGCACCAGCCGAGAAGTCCGATATGGCAATGAGATCCATTTTGGGCAGGGGATAGGCAATATTGAAATACTCCTTGTAATATGGCAAGACCTTTGTGGCCACTTCCAGGGCAAAAAGTCCTTGTTCCTTTTTGCCAACCGGGGTATAGACACGCACCAAGACACCATCTTCCGATTTACCCTCAACATAGTCATATTCACCAACAACTACAGCCACCAAATAGGTGGACATGATGGGTGTGCGATCAAAGCTAATGCGACGCAAACCACCTTCAACTGAATCCTCCTTCACTACGGGCATATTGGATAGGGCAACACGATCTTCGGGCACAACAAGTGAGACATCAAATGTTGCCTTAATGGCCGGTTCATCCCAACATGGAAAACAGCGTCTGGCATCGGTTGCTTCGAATTGTGTTACGCCAGCGTAACGTTCCTCGCCGCCTTGAGTAAAATATTTGCTGCGATAGAAGCCCTTCATTTTGTCATTCAATTCACCAGAAAAATGCATATTTAATTTAACTTCCGCCCCAGCGGGCAACTCCCTTTCGAAGTGTAACGAAGCAGTTTCATTTTCGGTGGAATAGTCGATTTTTTTCGGTTTCAAAATTTCACCATTCAATTCTAGACCACTTTCGCTAATGCTGATATCCAAGGCATTTAAGGTAATGACATTAGTTGGTGAATTAATCTAGATGGCAAATAATAAAATAGAATTTGAAGTTTAAATATAAATATAAGTTTGGGTGAGATCGGTTAGTTCAATAATTAAAAAAATATATGAAAGAAGAAGGTTCCCTGCCACAAATGCGGGAATGGGCAACGGAGATGAAGATCGCTGTAGGAATTATCAAGATCACATATCATCCAAATGATGAGCTAGAGGATTTGAGTACTTAGTGGTAAGTCAACTGGCTTTAAAGCTTCTCAACGAATATAGGTCCCATTCCAGCACCAAGAAACTATTGAAACACATCTAAATTAGAAATGTTTATATTATAAAAAAGTGTGGCAAAGTCTTCAAGTGGAATGTTTGCATTTTCATACTGCAAACTTATTTTTTTGTGGAGGAGGTTCGACAGTTATTTCCATTAAGACAAAAACGTATGACACATTTTTATACGAAATCATTTTAAGTCGATGTAGCTTTACTTCTATACCTAAGAGAATAAATCAAAATATTATAACGACCTTGGTTAAATCAAGGCCTATCGCCGCCGGTCAACGCATTCCTTTTCACATAATTGCCATTTTTTGTTTTTTCCTCGTGTGCATGAATCTTTTATTAGAAATGTATGTGTTATCATAAAACTAGTATTGGAAAAGAACATTGACTCTTTGACTCAGACAGGCTATTGTCTTGTTTTTGGGGAATTGTGGTAACGGTACTGTTTGCAAATGTGATACCGGTTAAACCAGGTAGATAGTTCGTTGCCAAGAACTTTCGTTTGTATTTTGTTTTTCTTTAAAGGCAAACCATTTCATGAAACATTCCTTGACGTCAGCTTGAAAAAACATGTGAACAGCAAGAGTCGATAGTTATTGTTTTAAGATGAATTAAAAACAAGTTAAATTAATTATATAACGGTATCTCATATATCATTATAATACTCTTATACAATACTTGTTTAAGCTTGATATTATATTTTAATATGAAACATGTGAACAAATTCTTATTGAAAAATACATCAAATTTCAAAAATCTACCACGAAAATTGGAAAAAAAATATAAGAGGAATATATAAAAACAAGTAAAAAATTTTTAGTCGGATTTGCCGACAGATATATGTATATCATCAGCCTATGGGCTTGGTAAAGGTAATAGGTTTGCAGAGTTTGGTTTACTCCCTTCGGGAGTTATCATTGGCACCAACCGGCCAGACAGACAGAGAGTGACGAGTGAGAGAGTGTCTGAAACGGATTTGGTTCAAAGCTGGCTTGTGACAGAACGATTGCTCCCAAAAGCCGAGCTTAAAAATGATTTCCAAGCGCGTCGGTTCCGAGATGTTGTCTACTACTTGATCTTTCCATCGGATTCGTGGCCTTACCCTTCTGCGTGAACCATAACTTGACTCGCTTTTATATGCCTTTTGAGTGGGGGGGCATCCTCGTTCATTATCACAACATGACCTAGCCAACGTAGTCGCAGCAGATCGATCCGTCTGACTATGTAGATGCCCAAGAATAGATGGTATAGCTCATGATTCATTCCACCAGATCGGCCCATAAATCTTCCAGAGAATTTTTCTCTTAAACACTCTAAGAGCTACATCATCTGCTTGCGCATGCTTCAAATCTATACAACAGCACGATTAATATCAGCGTCTTGCAGAGTGTGAATATCATCTGTTGGCAAGCACTATCCTTCTCTGGTTTTCAAAGCTAATGTGAATAGTTTTGTTTATTGCGTTACCGATGTATATAAAATCATTCACTACTTTGAAGCTGTAGTTTTCAAGCTGCTCCATAGTTGGTCCGAGTCTACTAGACCTCTTTCGCGTTAATACCATCAGCTTGGTCTCCTCACCATTTACTACCGCCTGTCTCACTTTGTCAGACTCCTTCTCAATTCGTTCAAAGGTGTCTGTTACCGCTTGCAATGTTCGACCCATTATGTTAAAAATGGGTCTCACGCCTAACTTTCATCTTGTCTGAATCCTCGTTCAGTATTGAAGGGCTCCGAAAGGTTATTTTCGATTATACCAGCTGACCTTGTGCCAGTTAAAGTTACATGTGTTCTAAAACTAATATTTCGATGAGGCACATGTTTGCTGTATCAAAATGTATATATACTCATTAGCCATAAGTCTAAGTTCTGACACAACGTTTTACCCCTGACTAAAATATAATATCGTACTTAGAACACATGTGCCTTTGGACTTAATTCATTTCAGAATATTTGGAGTCGATTTAGCAATGTAATAAATATGTTTTCCGCAGGCAACTTCCTCTCAGTGGCTATAAGGAGAATTGATACCGATTTGAATCGATACCTAATCAGAAACGAATCATCATGGTCCAATAAACGGGCCGTGTAAGAATCGAACATTATCGACCATTTTGGTAGAAAATCCCTCAAACTGTAATATTAACGTTTTCACACGAATCATGTTTTAAAATAGCGACTATCAGCCCACTCATTTCGCGGCAGTGGACAAATTTACTGCTGTTTCGAATGACATTTTCAGACAGAGGGGAATACGGAAGCTTCCACCTTAGTCAAGAAAGCATTCCGGCTGACAGAAAATACGCCTCTACTGACTCAACCGTAAAAATATATATTTTTTCGGGAAGAAGGTCTATTCCCGTCGATATCATAAAGGAAACATTATTATCTTTGTAAAAACTAGGAGATTATTGCAGTACAAGAACAGACCAAAAGTTGAGGCATACGCCAATTTTTAAATACTGATATTTATATCGAAATTTTATATGCTTCATCTGAATACACATATTAGGAAATTAAAATAAAAAAAATTAATTGAAATTGTTATAAAATATTTAGAATGTAAATACCCTAATAGATCACAGCTTTATGTACATGTTATATAGTTCTGGCGGGAGTAGAATGCGTAATCGACTGAGAATATTTCATTGCTACATTATGGAGTTTTGCATATTTGAATGTTACAAATGCGACAAACCCTCATCCCACAATTAAATGTAGAGTGTAAAACTTGATTTGAAATGCCCCTTTTGGGAATGTCAAGCACAAACGTAGCCTTATCTGAAATTATGTTACTGATACATTTTATTGGTCACTTATATAGAACAAAAAGATAAGAATGTTATATATATATATAGTAAATGGAGTACTTTTGTTTAAAATGTGATTTCTAAAGATATCCAACCAGCAATATTTTGCAAATATTTGTATTAAATCGTTGTTCATATGAATGTAACAAAATTATAAAATCAATAGACAATTGTTTATATGTGACTATTGCAATTAGCAACGAGATATTGCGACAGGCACTGATGTCAGATAAGTCATAAAAGTATTTTTATTTTCTATTGTTTTTATTACTCCCTCGAAGATAAACACAACTAGAAAATATATATATAGGATGCACTACAGTTATGCATACATATGAAAGTGAATGTGGCACTTTTTGACGTTGGCAAAATAACACACTCACAGCCACACTCAAAAACCTCTTCCTGATCACGAAAAAAGTGAAAGTACCACCACAGAAGAAAGGTTCAAAGTGTAATCCAAGATTAAAAATGTTTACTTTATAAAAAAAGATAAAAGAAAACAAACAAAATATTTTCACATTGAGAATACTTACTTTCAATTGTACACTGGTCTTTCCCTCAAAAGTGAAAGCTTCCAGATTTGGTTTCAATTCCAATTCATAATGAGATGGTGTCACATTTGTGGGCAAACGTTGAAATTCCTTTTGTTTGTCGGATGCCATATTCTTTAGATTTTCTATTTCCTCAGCGGTTAAAATATCCTTGGATGAAGCGACGTCAACGGCGGATGACAAATCAGCAGATGTTCGTATTAAAATCGAGCGATACTTTTCACACAGATCGCCCAGCAATGGTGTTTCACAATTCTTTAAGGATGGTCTTCCAAATGTGGCAGCGTTATAGTCACGATAAAATTGCTTTTGCACTTTAACGAATTGTTTACCCGATATTAGGGAATTGAGATGACAATTTTCTATGATGGATAAGTGGAAATTAATTGCTAAAATTATTTTTCTTTAAAGATTTTTTAAGCTAATCCGCCAATACACACATTATTAATGCAATTGCACGTACATTAATTGGCAACGTTTGAGAATTATTGACCAAGTGGAGGGAGGGAGGGCGGTCACAAATTTGTTGTTATTCTTGCGGAATTCGGACAACAATAACTAAAGCACATCAAAATCACTGTGGCTGTTTTTAGGACCACGGACTTTTGGGCTGGATTTTTTTAGTTTGGTTAACGGGACTGTTGGACTAGTAATTTAGAATTGATTAAATTCAACAACAATCATTAAGGATGACAAGGCAATAAACACTATTGTACACGGATGGTGGTCGTACCTTTACACAGATGTTGTTCAAAAAAATCCGTATTTTGTATATCTAAGCATAATTTAGATAAATCTGCAATAATTTTCAAATTATTTTTCTTTTCCTTTTAATTTAGTTTACGGATAATATTACGATATTATGGACCGAAGAAAGAAAACTGAAATATGATTATGATGACTTGCTATGGTCGTTGCCGGTCGTCAAAGTTTTCATAAAGTACAGGGTTGCCAAGCCGAAAGAACGCATTTTTCTCGGCAAACAAATGAATTTGCCAAGCTTATTTGTTGTCCACAATGGTAACGGCAAACGAAAGTTGATGGCGATATATCAGCCGTTGTACAAAACATGCTTATACATGTTTCGGATGTATTTTTTACATATTAATAACAAATGTTAGAGCCAAGGTGTATGCATGAATTACAGTATTTTTCGGTTAATTGCACATCAAAATTTGCACAAATTTTTGTTCAATTAACCGAGGAACCAATTATCCGAACCCGCTTAATTGAATAGTTTGTTCAAATACAGAAATCACGTATAATTGAAAATACTAATTATTTAAAAAAAATCCAATGTCCTTAGCAATAAACATACGTTTTGAATTAGTAAAGATGCCACCTAGTCTCACAAATTATGTAAAATATGTACATATGTAAAAAAATGGCAGATTATTTTTCAATTATTATTATGCAATTAACCGGTGAAAAGAAAAATGAAATTTATTTTTGATTACATGAATTTTGAACCAATTAAGCGGGAAAATTAATTAACAAGGTTTAATTATCCGAGAAAATTTACATGTATTTCTCTATGAAATATTTTTTGCCCCATCATGTGGTTCAATTAAGCGTGGAAACGAATTAACCGTCAATTAAACGAAAAATACTGTACAACTAACTATATTACAAAAACAACATTAACTCTGTCTGTTTACTCGATATTTGGTAACAATTGTTACCAAATGTTGTCTGTTTACCCAAAAATCCAGTAAAAGAGAGTCAAGTGAGAGAGCATGTTTGACAGTTGAACAACAGCAAACTTACTGGAGTTTACTGAAAGAATTTTATGCAGTAAGATTTTGCAAACTCAGCCATTTTTGGATCAGCTGTTTTATGACCAAACACAAAAAATATTCAAAACATTTTTTTTTAATTTGCAAAGTTCAATTTGAAGTTAAGTTGTATAAAAATTACAGAAAATAAAAGAAATTTCGTAAGTAATGCAAAGTTTCATTAAATTAGAAACTAATTCCTTATATATTTTTAGGCAAGTTACAGATAGAGTGCAATGTATTAATGCAGGAAGCCGAAAACATACCAAATCAATTTTTCTTTTATTATTCATTTTATTTTTAATATTAAATGCAATACAAATAATTGTGTTCGTCCTTTGTTTGTTGTTTATTTTGGCGCAAATCAAATGTTTTCTTGAATCAGCGGTTTATTTGCTAAATCTTACTAGATGTTGTCTGTTTACATTTCTCAGAAAAAGAGCAAAGGAGACTAAAACTCTCTGAACTAGAACTTACTGAATAAATGTTACTGGAAAAGTAACCAGACACACCTATTATTGTTATAGAAAATAAATTATCATTGCGTGAAATTGAATATTAGGGTTGATTTTTTTCGGAAAATATATAAAATATTAATTTTAATTTATGGGTCGATTACGGATGGTAACCATAGTTTAGTTGTTGTTGTTGTTGCAGTTTATATGAATTGTATATTTCCTGTTTAATTTTCCTCCAGTTCTGTCTCCCGATTTAGAAATGCAGCTACCTCCACTGGCTGTAACCACAGATCTTCCGGAGTGAGGTGAGTAGATTTGGCTGGGCAATTGAATAGGTGCAGTGTGGTATGAGGGCCTGTACCACATGCTGGGCAGACATCCTGCACCTGGTCATCAATCCGTGCCCAATACGAATTGAGCCGACTGCACCATCCAGAACGTAACTGGGCCAAAACTACTCTAGTTTGTCTGGGCAGCTGACGTTCTTCAGCTGCTATGGGTGGGGGGTGAGCTCCGAGAACGGCCTTCACTTTGTAACCGTTCAGCGATGCGGCTACTGCATCTGTATGAATGCCATTCAAAACTGCTCGATAGGCAACTTGATCTAGAGGCTCCCTTTTGTATCGTTGGACCTCTCTCTCTAGATCATGCAGATCCTTCCACGCCTGGGTGGGGTAATCCTATCCATCATATGATGGTTGGGATGATCGTCCCTGAAACACCCGAGCAGGTACTGCAACGAAAGCATATTGCTATGCTGACGTACGGGAAGGATCTTCGTCTCCTCATGAAGATGGTCCACTAATGTCATGAGGAGGCACCCTGTCGCTGTCCTCAGGGCGGCATTCTGACATGTCTGAATACTTCTCCATTGCGTATCACTGGAATTCGCAGACCACACTGGAACCGCATAGCTAGCCACAGACCGACCTTTCGCTTTGTAAGAGGTCAACAAGGTTTCCTTATCTGCGCCCCAAGTGCTACCGGCAAGCGACTTGAGACGTGAAAGGCCATTTCAGAGGAATGAATGACAGAGATTGGCGAACCTCTTCTTTTGGGCCCTTGCACACACTTTGAAGAGAGGAGGAATTGCTGTTGACCGCCGGGCTTTTCGGAAACCAGGGTTTTATGCTTCAACTAAGTACACAACGGCATATTTAGGTAGCCCAAAATACGTCTTAAAGCTAAAATGAGCAGTTGATTGAACATTTCTCAAACATAAACATCTACTCCCAGTACGTTTGGATTTGATTTATCTCTTAAAAGTCTTGTAATAGGTGATTCGCTTTACAAATCATTTTCATCATCAACAAAATAGTTCCAATGAGCTTAAAATTAGTTTTTCTGACATATTCAATTCTTTGATTGTTTACAATATTTCTGGTTGATGAAGTTTCAAAAACGTTTTATCGACGGCAACTGAGAAAAGTTGATATTAATAATGTTAAGTTTTATTTCAATGGCGTTGCTAGTTGAAATCGAAACTGGAGTTTGGTTGCTTTCCATAATCGACCCATTAATCTTATTAATTTTTCTGGTACATTTTGGAACCAAATGCAAGAAAGACCCAATTCTTGTCCAATTGATATGGAATTTTGCATAAGTTTCCAAATTTTGTATAGAGTGATGTAAATCTTTATAAATTTATTTGAAGGATTTGAATACGATTATAAAATATAAGCAGTCGGAATAACACCAAATACGAATTCAGAGCATCTCCTTAAAAGAAACCCATATTAAAATGACTTTTTACGGGGTTAACCTACTCTATGAGGATTTTTTGACATGTATATAATGGAATTGACAATTGAAACCCACTGGGTTAACGAAATCCGGTACAATGTAAACGTACTATAACCCTTTATTGCATGACTTTTTCTTTCTGGCGATAAAAAAGAAACTAAAAGTGATAAATTTAGTGGTCATAATTAAGAAAAAAATATTAAAAAATGTTTAGTACACATTTATACTATAAATTCAACAAAAACTGCAAAGTGATGAAAAATTCTAGCATGTGATATTTTTTATTAAAATTCAAACTTTTTCATAAAACAATTTAAATAACAAGAACATGTATTTGAAACCTTCCGAATACAGTTTATTAAATTTCCATTAGAAGCATATCAATTACAAACAAAAAATTGAAAAAGGCGAAATCACCTTTTATAGCAGTTTCTACTAAAAAGGGCAACTGCGGACTTTGAGCACGATTTACATTTATTTACGTATGTTAAAAGACTTACCGAGGTTAGATTAACCAAAAGTTAATATATTTTATAATTGGGTGCTCCCAAATTCAACGAATGGAACACAAGCTTAAAAAATGCGACCTGGGTCATAAGGACCACGTACCTTATATTCATCTGGATTATTACCGTAAGGCATATTGAACTCTTTTACAAGTTATTCCAAAACTTTATTAAACAATAATCGTTTTCTGTGTAATACAAATTACCACTGAAGACAAATACAAATATTGGCTTTATGAGCACATGTTCCAAACATATCTTAATAATACGTTGTAAAATAATGACTAAAGTGTACACATTTTGCAAAGTTACACCAAAGAATCCATATATAATATATATATATATATATAATATTACTGTATTTTTAAAAGAGTAGTTAAACTTAATAACAAACTGGCTGTTGAAGTAGATTCTGTAGCTGGTTTTCTATTCCACTCTCAAATCCCATCATGGTACGGACCATGGTGTGTACGGGATCCCTACGTAAGGAGAGGTCGCCCCTCGGTCGGCTGGGGTGGGGAAGAGAGGCGTGGGAACGCCGAACATTTTACACAAGATTTTGATACAGATTCCATATAACGATATAAAAGATGCGTAACATCGCAATATACTTTCGATCCATTGTGAAAAACATCTGTACAGAAAATTGAAATATAGGGTTATGCTTTGGCATATAAACGACCCGTTCCATTTTTTGGTAATTTCATGGTTATAGACAAATTTTCCAAACGAAATTGATTTAATTTGACATTTCATTTTGTAAAAAACCTTTCCCAAAGATTTTTATGTATAATTATTTTAAGGGCTGCACTTTTTGGGAAATCTACATGTTCCATTGGTACATGAATACCCCTACTTGTTTACAAATATCCAGTGTTGTCTTTGAGTATGTGAATTTATTATAAAAACAACATATTTCATTGACTTGGCATCCCTGTTAAAAATATGGACGAAATGGATGACTCTCCAAAATCAGTTTTTTAATAAATTATGTAAATCAATAGAACTCACCGGTCTTGGACTTCCAAGCCTGTAGAGCAGTTCGTGCTCCACATCTTATAGCGTTTTTATACATATTACCACCACCAATCACTAAAAACTAATTAACAACGGAGAACGTTACTTTTCGTAATTCTATTTATCCCATTTGCACAGAGTTGCCAAGTTTTTCTGCATATGTAAATAAACGGGAACAAAATTTCGATAGCATGTTAACATTTAAATTTGTTTTTATTAAAATTCCATAAATGTATATTAAATACGTTCCAGAATCTGCTTCGATCAACTTCGGAATATATCTATTCACATTTGGCCTATTACCGCAATCAGAATCGAAAACAATTTCGATTATTACAGTTTTCCTGTAGGTTTTGGAATAGAGCAACATTAATTTTCTTTGCCGTATCTCGCACTATATTTTATTTTTATTTTATATAATCTGAGTAATACTGGTTTTGTTTCAGAATATCCAATAATCTCCTTTAACCGAAATTGCTTTCGATGTTCACTTTATAAATTTGAAAACTACTTTTTGACTACGGGAACAGATCATCTTCATTGTACAAAATTATTATTATTTTCGATTTATGAAAGAGAGCAACACATAAAATAAAAAATTGTCATTTATAATTCGAATTGCGCGTAATCAAGAATTAATGATGTGTCCGCTCCCGTACACAAAAACTGGCAAAATCGTTTTATAAGCGGTCTCTTTCACTCCATGAACGACGAATTACTAGTTTCTGATCTTTTTTTAAATACTCATACATTTTTCGGAACAAGTCAAGTTTAGGGGCTCCAATCGGATCATTTTGAATTTTTTACCAATTCTATTTCATGATTTTAGTTGGGGAAATGCATACTTCCCGGGATATTGTGCCTTGAACCACCAACGCAATATGGGTATAATTTTAAAGGTTAAAGCTATCCCATAGGATTCCCTAAACTTGACTTAAGAGCTCATTTTTCTCATATTTGAAATCTTGCCTTTGTATACATATTCAAATAAGAAAAATAATAAAACCCAAATGTTTATCGTTTGACGAGAAGATTTATTTTCTTTTGTTTGACAATTTTTTGTAATTTTTCACATTTCTCTCTCTTCGATCTTGTAGTATTTTTAATTTTATTTATGAAATAATAACTAAAGTAAAATGCCACGAAACATTTACTTGGAGCGGGCAGCCAAAGCACTCAAATCGGCAATGCACTTGTTGAGTGTATCCTTTTCTTGTTGAGGGGTGATGGAGGCCATAACATTATTGACAATCCAATCAACCATATGTTTTTGGTTAAGACGACGTTCAATGTGACGGCATTCAACTTGGTAATCCAAGCGACGCTTGACCTGCGAAAATAAGCAATTTACATCACGAAATTAGAAAAGGCCAAAACCAGGGCGAGGTCCTCAAACTTACTTCATTGTAAACGTTCATGGCGCGTTCACGGAAAGCAGCTTCCAATTGGAGAGCAACATTCTCTTTCTTGGCATCCATGAGCAAGAGAGAGCCTTCGGCACGCCATTGTTCCTTCTTTTCGGCTTCAATGGATTCTTGAAGGTTCTTCAATTCATCCTCACGGCCTTGTTTCCATTCGGATTCGATTCTGTCGATTTCACCATCAGCCCATTTGGCAGCGGCTGGGCCGAGCTTCTTAACGGCAACGACGGCCATGATGGCCAAGGAAAGACCGCTGTAGTATTCGTGTTCCATAACATAGATTTCCTTAGAGCACAAATATGTGATCAAACCAACACCGAAGGTGTAAGGGCCAGTAACACCGGTCTTGTTATAGAAGAACTGGAACCATTCTTCTGGAATGAAACCCAAACGCACCTTGCCGGGGTGTTCGGGACGAACGGGGCGATCAGAACCAGCAGCGGTAGCAGCGGCTCTGGCAGCCATAGCGCCCATGGGACGTTGAACTGAAAAACGAGAAAAAAAACAAATACTTTATTATTTCTACGAAAATTATCCAATCACACCACCCCAAGCACATTATACTCCATTTTTGCAAATGCCATAACATTTTTGACAGCATATGATGAGAGCGACCGAGTGATTACATAAACTCGAAATAATTTGCAAAGTCGAAACACTGCTTGATAACTATAACTGTCCGCCATTGTTTGTTAGGTTAAGAACACATTTATTTATTTTGATTCAAAGTGTAAATACTTTTATTTTGAATTTATTATTAAAATTATTACCAGAAAGAATTGCGGCCCTCGACAGCATTTTTGTGTGAATTTTTTTCTTTTAGTCCAGAAAGAATTGACGTCTGGCTCTCCGACAATGTTCTCCTACAGCAGAAAAAATGATTTCTTCAAGGGATTAGTAAGTCGATTTTCCACTTATCGATTAGTCGATTCTTGTTGGGTTTTCGACCAAAAATCAAATTCGATTTTTATAGTATGTTTATAATGTCCAAGATTGGTACTGCAAAAAAATAAAAATTGTATTATTTTGCAATTTGAAACAAAAAAGAATTAAAAACAAAATTAATGATGGAAAAACGCAGATTTTTAACGAGCTTGTTTGGTAACACTTGTATTAACATTTTCTACATTAATAAAAAATCGTATGAATTTTTTTATTATTCCCTAAGCCATAGGGCTAACCCAGCGTATACAAGAGACAGAACAGCCGAAGACGATTGTCAAAAAATTAAAATTGTCTTTGTGAAGTAGGCGTCCATACAATTTGAAAACAAATTCCCAAATTCATGGATGAAAATAATAATTTTATTCCTTTTTCGTGAATTTGCACTGCAAGAATCTACTAGATTTTACTAGTTTCTTCGATATCATATTGGAAAATTCGTAATCGTAGTAAAAAGTAGTAGATTCTTGCAGTACGGGAACAGACCAAATATTTTGCAAAACTATTTGAAATTTAAAAAAAAAAATTAATTGACAAAAATTTATGGTCTGTTCCCGTACAGCAAAAATCTACTCGGTTTTACTATTCTCTTCGATATCATAAAGGAAATTTCGTTATCGTAGTAAAAAGTAGTAGATTCTTGCAGAACGGGAACAGACTATTAAATGTATTGGTAAATACGTTTGTATCTTTGCTATTGTCTACAGAACAAGCTGTCTGTACTATTTTGTTCGATATCATAAAGGAATAGTTGTTATCGTAGTAAAAAATAGTAGATTCTTGCAGTACGGGAACAGACCAAGTGGGGTTTTACACTCTTAGTCATGAGAGTGTTGATAAACTTCTCAAAATAATAATTAATATGTCCCCTTTTCCACATGCACATTTTTATTTGGCAAATTCTGAGTTTGTAGGCGAGAGGGGTGCGAGGAAGAAAAACAAAACTTTGTCTGTTCAGAATTTGCGGTACACGGAAATTCTGCTTTGCTCTGTTCGTTGAAAACAATTTTGTTGGCATTTCCTTTTTAACCTATTCGTTTTACTGACACACAACCGGCGTTTGTTTACAAAACTGTTGCTTTAATTTATGCAAGTGAAATTTAATTTTTAATTTTTGCAATTTATATAATAACATATATAAAAATAAATAAAATATTAAAAAATTCTTTTGACGTTTCTTTCTTTCTTTTGTATTTTGATTCGCAAATTTGGCAAAGAAAAATTTGCTAGTTGAAAAGTAAGCAAAAATTTCAAAAGAGAAAACAAAAAAATTGCCAAATAACAAATATATAAAATTAATGTAAAAGGGAGGGATTGAATCTACTCAAACTTCTTAAATATTAACATTAATACATTAATTCATAAACAATTTTTTATTTGCCTAATTATCAGCATTCTCTTGTAAACTACCGGCCAACATTTTTAAAATTGTTTTGATAATTAGTATGTTCCCGTACTGTAAGAATCTACTAATTTGTACAATTTTTTCGATATCATAAAGACAACATTGTTCAACAAAGTGTTCCAGTACTTTTTTTAATAGTAAAGCTAGTAAAAGGGAAACATTTCAAAATCTCTCTCAGAGTACGAAATAATTTGAAAAGTTCGGGAACGAAAATCTAGTAAATATGTCAAAATTAGATGGCAATACTTCAAGATCAACATAAAGGGCTAAGCAGAATTCTCGCGTTGAGCCATCCGTTGCGTTATGTGTTATCGAAAATACAACAACCACAAGGAACCGATAACACAAACGCTCGAAGTTGATGTGCGCTGCGCTTCGGAGTTAAATATATTTTAACTTTTTGCGTGCGTTAACGCGATAACAAAAAACGCTCAACGCGAGCATTCTGCTTAGCCCTTAACAGCCAATCAGTAGGCATTGCTGTATATAATTTTTACTCACCCAAATTTCTCGAGTAAAAAGTTTACAAAGAGAACGTCATTTTGTTTTCAGGAAAGGTTTTCGAGTAAAAAGTTGCAGAACTTGTAAAATTAATATATTCATTTAGGTTCTGGAACAGAACTAATATGAATTCAACTATATCAAGTAGAATGCATAACTATAAAAAGTTATTACAAAGCCCTTAATTTTCAGATTTTTCAATAAAAAAAAATTAGTTAATATCAGCACTGAGCAACGAAAAACCGAATTTTTTAATACTTTTTAGAACAAAAACAGCATAGCATATGGTATGTTCCGTGTTGCAAGAATCTACTACTTTTTACTACGATAACGAATTTTCCTTTATGATATCGAAGAAAATAGTAAAATCTGGTAGATACTTGCAGTACGGGAACAGACCAATACTATGGTGTTTTCGTGCTTTGAAATTTATTTTATTATGGTAAATCATGGTACAATTATAAAAGGTAACAGCAAATACCAGCTGATTTGATTCCAACGTAATACTAGTGTCAATATGAATTTGACAAATTATGTTTTTAATAATCACCCAGCAGGAAAATTAGGAACGCATACAATTTGAAATTGTTCTTTATTAATTGTGCTCCCGTTTTCAATTTACTCAATCTGCCTGCTGGGAAAGTTTGACGAAGCAAATCTTTCTTCATGGAATAACTCGCAATTCCCAGCATTTTCATATGTGTTTCACATATAAATGGCAATGGCTCAATTATACGAAAGTTGTGGAAACGATAGAAATATAAATTTGATAGATTTTCATTCATGTTTTTCAAATTTTCTTTCGAGGATTCGAATATATTACATTTTCAAAATAAATATAATTTGTTTATTTTTTTTACATTTTTCTGTCAAATGACGTTGACACTAGTATAACTTACAACAAAAAATTTCCATGTGGTTGTTGTATCGTTTGTTGTACAACAACACTTGCTGTTACCTTCTATTATTATACCATGATGGTAAATTATGAAAAATTATACAATCCTAAAGGGGGAAGCACATACGAGGTTTCAGGCATGGTCTCTTAAGTTGGCTTTGTATGAAATGACAATTTATAAAGAAATTTCAGGGTCAAACTTGATTTTGGACTTTCTTTTACAATAAAAAAATCCAACTTAACATGCCAATCTTGAGGGCCTCTTATGTGTTTCCCCCCCTTCAATCATGATTTACGTTTTGGAGTAAATGCGATTTTATACGTTTTGGAATGGTTATAATTTTCTAACTGAATGTTAACAGAGACAAGCCCTTTGGAGTAAATAATAGTCCGAATTTACTAATATTTACAATTTTTTCGATATTACAAATGAAACGTAATTATCGTAACATGGTACAATTATAAAAGGTAACAGCAAATCCCAGCTGATTTGATACGTAATACTAGTGTCAATATGAATTTGACAAATTATGTTTTTAAAAATCACCCAACAGAAAAATGAGAAAGATGTGGAAGCGATAGAAATATAAATTTTATAGATTTTCATTTATGTTTTTCAAATTTATTTTGAGGATTTGAAAATATTTCATTTCAAAATAAATATAATTTGTTGATATTTTTTTTGTTTGTTTACATTTTGCTGTCAAATGACGATGACACTAGTATAACTTACAACAACAAATTTCCATGAGGTTGTTGTATCCTTTGTTGTACCTTATATTATTATACCATGTTATCGTAATTAAAAATGTTTACATTCTGCAATTTCTGAAACAGACATTTGTAAAGAGTATACACAAGGACATATTTTGGAACCTTCCCTCAGAACGATTTTCCGCTTATTTTTGACTTGAAAATTAAAAAAATAAATGAAAATTCATAAGAAAATACATCAGTATAAATGTTAAGTGTGTGACTTCCGTCATAATGTAAGTGTCACATCCAACATCAGTTTATGGCCATAATAATGAGTACCAATTACCAACTACTCTATACCACGGTTGAACTCGTAACTCGTATTTATACGTGTCGTATTCGTTTTACGTGTCACTTCATATTTACGAAGAAACGAAGAAGAAGGTATTGTTGAGAGTTTTAACACTTTTAATTTTCACATAAAAACACTTCTTTTACAAAAATAACAGAAGAAATCAAATAAGAATTGTGTTAAAATAAAAGTGTGTAACATTAGAATTGATTTAATATAATTGTGTTTTTGTTAATGTTTGTTTTTCTTCTGTGTGAATAAATTATGTATATTTAAGTATATAGAGATATAAACAATTGCAACATGATTATTAATTACAGTTTTTATTTATTTCCAACCTTTTTTTCAGACTTCGGTTTTTGTCTAAATTCCCTTGAAGAAAAACAAGAAAAAAAAAAAACAACGAAACAATGGCCCCACCACAAAGAATGCGAGTCGCCAACGAAAAGGCCAGCAAATACATTACAATGCGTGGAAATGTACCAAAATCATCGGTAAGATTATTACAAAAAAAATGTTACATCAATAGTAGAGTAATAACATATATTTTCAATAGTTTCGAGATTGTAGCAGGAATCGTCGTATAACAAAGTTGAAGGGAATATCTTAGAAAGATGTAGAACAAAAATATGTTTCGGTGGCGAAAGTGCCACGCCACAACAAGTTTTCTTGTTATGTGCGTGTGTGTATTTGTTGTTTTATTTATTTTTTGTTTGTAAATGGTTTTTGTGTGTTACTGCTATTGTATTATTGAATTTGTTATCATGTTACCAATATTACGACCGATGTTTTATTATCACTTTTAGGTAACTGAACTTTTAATCGCGAAGATAGGACAAATTTTCAGTTTCAAGGGAGCGTGTTTTGAAAAGTTCTCAAAATGCATCGTATCGTTGTTTTTGTCATGTGGACATAATATATGCACACTTGACTGTGAGAAAATTGTTACATGTAAGAGTGTTTTAAGTCTTACGATAAGAATTTTCATTCCCTATAGGAAAATGAATTAGTTTATAACCAAATTTAAACTAATTTTAAAATAATCGCTACTAGTCCATTTATCGATTTTTTTTCTTTAGACCAACTGACTTAATATGGCGATGAACTCATGGCAGTAGTCAATTGTCCATGCCTGCATTACTTTTCATCTACTAGTTAAAAAATACTTATGTTTGACTGATTTATATTTAGCATGCAAATATTACTTATCGGTCTAAAAGAAATTACTTTATAGGGAAACGCACCTAATTCCGGTGTGCCAATAGTCGGCATCTTTTTTATATAACTTCAAAAAACTAAAAAAATCCTATAACTAAATATCAAAACTACCTTGAATAATCTTTAATAACACTGCAACCTATCTCTGTATAAAATTTAATCCACCTAAGTACATTAAGTTTGTCAACATTAGCGATAATTCATGTTTCTTAAGAAAAAATTAGTGGGCATGTCGATTTCAAAAGACTTGTAACTGTATTAAAATTGTATATTTTTCAAAAGGATCTTCTTCGTTTTTGTAAAGAACATAGAGGAGAATACTTTAGAATTTAAAATCATTAAAAAATATTTGTAATTATGATATTTTTATCGATGCCGTCCTTAGGAACAAACATTTTAAAGGTTTTCCTATAGTGGGAATATGGGTGAATAATAAGCATCTTTTTCATCATTTTGTTTAAAAATTAAAAAAAATTTTATATTAGTGCTCTAAATAACGATTAATTTATAAAAAAATCAGTTTTGAGTGGTTTTACATAATGGAAGAAATTGTTTAATCTTAAATTGTTTAACCTCTGAAATGCCTTATTTGGATGGAGAATTCAATAACAGGTTCCCAAACTCGGCACAATTTTTTTTAATTGTAATATTTTGATAAATAATATCATTTTATATAACTTTTTCAATACAACACTGATGGAAACGTCCGATAATAATAATTTATTACTGAAAATAGCAGACAAATCGATTAAATATATATTTTTTGTTTTGCCCCGTGTTGCAATTGTTTTCATTTATTAGCTCTGTAAGGAATACAGAAATTCATTCATTCATAGGCGAGTTTACTTCATAGGCGAGTTTACTTGCGGCAAGTCTTGGTTTGCCGGAGAGAGGGCAAGGAGAAATGAAATTAAAAAAAAAATTGCTCGTACCGGAAATTTTCTGGCAATTCGTTTTGTGTATTTTGTTTGTAGTGCCAGTAATTTGAAATACCAATCCAGAACATTGTCACAAAATATCAAAAAAAAAAATATATTTTTGAAACCGAATTGCCTTGTATAGACGCTTGAAGCAAGTTCAAAAGAGAACGATAAGAATTGCCGCAAGTAAACTCGTCTAATATAAATCAGGACTTGTTTACCATAAGGTCTCCATTAAATGTTATAAGACATCTCTACTTGAATATACCAATTTGCATGGATTTTGATGTATATTCTTTTGTATTACTTACAATGATATTATTGTTGCATAGCTGATTTACTTAATTATTTTTTTATATGCTTTGCTGTGATTTAATGTTATAATTTATATTAATAATTTATTTATGTTTTGTTAAGATACATCTATTTGGGAATATTTGAAATAATGTATGTAAAAAACAATATAATATAAGAAAATGTCAGAATACCCTATTAATCACATTTTATATCTTGGTAAAACTACTCTGTAATTGTGGTAAAATATTTGAGTTTTTCAACCTCCATTCTTTACAATTAATATGTGTAATTAAAATATTATTGTTTTTGGAACCTTGCTACGGCTGCATAACGGCTCCTATAATGTAATTACATATTTACAACAAATCTAAAACAGATGAAAATCAATTTTTTTTTTATAAAACAACAACAAATGTAGTTAAAATAAAATTCAAAGGTAAGACTTATTGGATTTTAGAAGATTTGGTTAAAATAAATTTCAGTCTTAGTATAATTAATATTACGGAGTTGGCGTATTTAATTTTCTAGTGGTCCGGGGAGTATGCACTATGATTCCCAATTTTAACATCGTAGCATTAATGAGATGTTTATTAAAATCGCTATCATCGTATGCGAAAGACAGTGTCAGATGACTGGGACATTAATGCCCATCTCTGCGTGTTCAATGCCAATACTTTTTTTTAGCTCCCATACAACAGAATCGTCTAAATATTTTAGACTTTAGCTACATTTTTAGTGAAAAACTGCTGTTAAAAAATTCTGATAAAATGTCTTACTATGTGAGAATAAATGTATTTATGCATTAATACATTTTGTTTAACACCTATATTATTTAATGTCATTAGGACATATGTTTTATATTTTATCATATCTCAATAATCATGTCTTCCTTTTAATTTTTATTTACTTTTAGAAAACAAAGGAAAATCAATATCCCGTTGGACCTTGGCTTTTGGCACTCTTCATCTTTGTCGTTTGTGGATCGGCGATTTTCCAAATCATCCAATCAATTCGTGCTGCGTAAATAATTAATGAGTGAACGCCACACACACACATTTAGGAATCAGCTAAGGATAAAATAACCCCATATAAATTTAAATAATCATAACAAAACAGTCCACAACAGACACCTAAGTTATAAGACACAAACTGAGAATTTTACTTCAAAAATCGTTTTAGCCAAATATGAAATTACAACAAAAACATAACACAAACACACAAAAGGAATCACGAACGAAGGGTTAAGTTCAAATATTCTACTGACGTTTATTTTAATTGAAAAATGAAAAAACTAAACAGCTTCTTGCTTTCCAATCAACTCTTAACCGTTTTTAGACATTTGGAAATTTATATTTGTCGTGTTAAAAGAAAACAATTACATTCCTATTTGGGAAAACAAAAAGAATTTTGTAATATTTCCTCAATGTTCGGTTATTACACAGTTCTTTGCGTCTTTTGTTTAAAGCGATTTGATTTTTTCCGTTCATTAAATACTAAGAGTTAGTAGTTAATAATTATAAAACAAAACAAAAAACAACTCAAAATATTATATTTTCTTTTTTGTATAAAAACAATGTGCATGAAGATATATGTAATATGAAAATGTTATAATATAAATATGTATATTAATTTTTTACTCAATAAATATTAGAAAAACAACAACATTTAATTCTTTTGCATTATTTTATTATTATTGTTCTCAGATATTTTCCATGAGCTGAAATGAGACAATATAAAATTACACAAAAAATTAACAGAGAGTGTTGTACAACAAACGATACAACCCCATTTCCATAACAGAGGGGTCTACGATCCCAAACGACCCGAGTTATACTCGGCCAACGTCTGTCACCTCAGTCCATTGTGTAACCTTGATATCCAATCATGGAAATAATGGCTGTGGATTTATATGGTAGCAATATTAGGACATTGACCTAAATTGACAATTTTCTGCATATATGTCAGCCTCCAATACCCCATAATGAGAAATTAGTTACTTTGTTGGGCCTACAAAATATACCACGACTTGGACCTATATTATTTTAATGAGAAGATTTGATAAATATCAAAGTCCTCAAAATACAGAATAATATGGGCTATCCCGAAATGGATCCACATATTGATCATTTTTGGTAGGGACATTTTCTACTCGATGATAATCCAAAATATTAAACTCTTCTACATATTACATATAAGGAGGCACCGTTATATGACTACCTTCACTCAATTTTCTAAGGTGCTAAACCTCTAGATTTAGCAGACTTCACTATCTCGTGTTATAACACATTTTCAGAACCAGTTTTATCAGTATTTATTGTTAAGTAATACATGGACTTCAGAACAATACACCCCATATGAGTACGAACTCGACAGTAGAATCAAGTCCGTACTCTGGCAATTAGGTTTGCCGGCTATATATATATATATATATCCCCCAATTAAAACAACAATAAAATACATATTTTTACATTATATTCAAATGTTTTTTCATTATCGTATTTTGGTATATTTTTTCTTTCTTTATTTTAACAAAAAGGTGGTAATTAATTATCCATTCACAATACTTTTTTTATTGGTCGTTGGATCGAGTGTATAATTTTTATCCTAATTCCATATTATTTTTATGCGTAGCGTATATTACTTAATCTAATATCAATTGTATTTGTATTCTGTATATCCCGATTATACAGAACTTCATCTTCTTTCGGCAGTTTTTATGTTACTCGCTCGTGTTACATTTGTACGGGCACCACGATTCGTTGTTTTCGATTGGGCTTGTGTCGGCGTAACAACACTTGCGGCGGGTACTGTCGCCCCGACAACTGGTTGCACTGGCTTGCTTACAACTTGTACACCACTGACACCCATCGTCTGTGGCCGGTTGCCATTGGTGCCAACAACACCGGTTGCCATTTGCTGCGGCTGATTGACCACCATATTTGGAGCAGTACCCGGCGTCATTTGAGTTGGTGTCATAACCATACCAACTTGCGGTACTGGTCCTCCAGGTACGGCACCAACTTGTTGCTCTGGACGTTTCGGCTCACTCATATTAATCGACTCATTGAATGTCATGCAAAATTCACCGATCTTATACACTTCACCATTCTTGCCGGAGTACAGAGTCAAGCAGTGTCGCCAAATG
Organism: Musca vetustissima; assembly: GCF_032173495.1. Lineage (NCBI taxonomy): Eukaryota > Metazoa > Arthropoda > Insecta > Diptera > Muscidae > Musca > Musca vetustissima. The sequence continues at coordinate 39,517 of NW_026884152.1, forward strand.
GACGCATAGCCTTTCGTTAATTTGATTATATCACCAGGATTGATAAGTTTCCCCGGCTCATCCCATATACTGACATTAATGCAGGCTGTATGATCGCCGACTTTGAAGTTTCTAACTTCACGGTTTTCCTTTGTTACAGTGGCATTGCCAATTTCCAGGACAATGAAAATGACATTAATATTTTTAAGGCCGGGTTTAATGTCTTTAATAGGAATGCACTCCCCGTTATACATCGTCTCGTAATTTGGTACAAAACACAGAGATTTGGTTTGCTCCCCAACAGAAGTTGTCTGTTGTGTTGTTCCGAAATGAAATGAATAAGTTCAAATGAACGATCGGACCTATTTTCAAATAATGCGAATAGATTGGATAGAATAGAATGGCCGACGAAGGACGAGCATAAGAGAAAATGTGTTTACGGATGAGTGTGATGCATAAGGAAGACTTAGGCTGGATTTAAACATGTGACACAGTTGCACTAAATTCAAACACATTTTTCGAAGAATTCGAATGTGTATAATAAAAAACAAAAAATTGAAATACATGCGAACGTATGTCATGTATGTGCGGGAACTTACGCTATTGATTTTTACCAGTTGTTTTGGGAGTTTTTAGTGGTAGAAGTGGAAAAGTCTTGGTAACCCTGCATTTACTAGGGACAGAACAGTTGGAGACATTGGAATAAAAATTAAAGTTGTCTTTATGACGTATGTAGGTGTCCAATCATGAATGAAAATATTTATTGAATGACAATAGAATTATACAGTTTTCATTTTTTTAATGTGCAATCCAAGATTTATTCATAAGGTTAATAAGCAGACAAATTCATGCCTTAGTCTTCCCTTGCTGTCAACATATTAACCGCGAAATACCAACCAGAACAGAATAAAAACTCAAAATATCTTTTAGGAAATCGTAATGATACAATTTTGGTTCGAATAAAAATATTTTTTGTTTATTTATTCTTCAAACAATAAATTTGTCAGTCAATGAAGACTTCGAATTCGCCTCCCTCTTAACCTTATGTTTTAATCCTTGGTTTAATCCAAGGTTTATTAATAAGGTTAACCGGCAGGCGAATTATTGCCTTAGTATTCTCTTGCTGTCAACTTTTTAACCGCGAAACAGAGATGGCCTGTCAGAAACAGTGACGTAAATGACATACATTTCCGACGTATAATACATACGTCAGAAACGTCGGAAACCTACCCAAATCCATTAGGTTTTTGACAAAATAGCTATTTCCTTTAATCAATTTGGAAATTACGCATGCTTTACTCAAATCAATAAAAAATTTGAAAATTTTCTTCTCAAAAAAAATTTAGAAATTTTTATCAGTTCTAGCAAGGAATAGTCAGATATATGTAAAAATAATATATATTCTTGAAAATAACCTTATTTGCTGATAATATTGAAATAAACGACGTTTACTACATTTATTACATTTTATACAGGTATATGACGTTTTCGACGTTTACACCTTTTTGACGGTCGAAAACCTAAAAATTCGTCACACGGACCATCCCTGCCGCGAAATACCAACCAGAACCAGGCGTCAAAAGTCAGCCCAAAAGATTATAGGCACATGGTCATTTCCACTTAGGCCATCAAGGTTTTCTGCTTCTTATTATATTCGCAGTTACTCAATAAAAATATATTGCAGTTCCCATTATCCGCAATCGTGGACGTGTCGAATAACCCTTTTCAGAAAAATCAGTACTTCCAGAGATAGGAGTTCGAAACTTCCAAAAATAATAATAATAATTTTTATTAAATATCATTAAGATTTGTACTTCGTTTTATTTATATTATTTTTTTGTGAGAGAACTTTATAATTTTGGAGGTATAGTGTTCCAAAATTTCAGCATAAAAAAAAACTGGAAATAGGAATTACTTATCTTTGGATCTTGTGCTCGTTTTGTAATATTATCTTCCAGTATTGGGAGTTATCTTTTGCCGTACCTATTGATTATATTTGCACTGTCATAAAGATTTTAGTAGTTCCTGTTGGTTGGATTTAAATGATTAAAGGAACACAGCTAATGTTATAAAAAGTCAGTTCACTAACAATAAAACTCCTTGTACATTATAACTTTTTACCGGGTTAACCTACTTTATGAGGATTTATTTGACGTATATGCAAAGGAATATACTAACACGCACTATAACTCGTTCGGTCATCTATATAACGCTATATAATCATTTTTTACAGACCATTCACAATGAAGTTGTTGACACAATACACAAATATTATATGGTGTGAACATACCTAATAAAAATTGCTAGCGAATTGGTTATTCTTCAAGTAATTCACAATAATGTTGCAAAAAAAAAGAAAAAAAACACTTGTTTACTTGGTCAGGACAACATACTCCGCACTCATTACTTTATTTTAGTTTATTATGTCCGGCTTTGTGAAGGGCGTTTGCGAAGATCTCTGCCCTCAGAATGAGGCAAAATTGTACGTTGGACTGTTGGACATACCAAAAGCATCTTTTTAATTTTCCCTTTCATTTCTACAGACGAATACGGGAGAAGTTACTACACTATTTTGAGTATAAAAATGGCCAGAAACATGTACCCGGAAAGTTGGTTAAATGTTTCTCCAGATCGGCAGCTGACAAGAAAATCCCACGGCCTCAAGATATGAGAACCGAAGGTTGTCTACAAAGATGCGTTGAATACTTGTTGCGCGAGTAAGTTCAAATTCGTTCACATTCCTTTAAACGGTACTAAAGAAGAAATGTTTGCATTGTAGAATTGTCTTGGATAACCGGAAACCGTATAACATTGTTTACGATTTCATTTTCGATCGTCTACGATCGGTGAGACAAGAAATCGTTATGCAGGACTATAACGCTAAACAAACGATAAAATTATTGGAACCTATGATTATGTTCCTGTGCTATAGCCGTTATAAACTTACCGAGGAAGCTATAGACAATTTTGATCCAAAAATATGCGAACAACACCTACAGGAGTGTCTTAAACGTGCCCTGGTGTGCTATGATGAAATTCCAACGAAAGAATTGAATCTATTGGAAATACGTAGACGAACATTTATTGAATCATTATATCAAATATTTAATTTAGGATCTCTCGAGGCTATGAAGCGCTGCCTTACCGTAGATGAAGACATTAAGTATGTGTTTATTGAGTGTAAGATTCGTATCCATTTTATTTTTTAATACAATATATTACAGATCTGAACCGTTATTTGAGTTGGTATTCAAAATTTGTCTTAGCCACATACAAGGGAATTTGTATCGAGTCTTAAATGGAATACAGGGTCTTCCTCATATTTTATGTGCAATAGGATCGTTAAAGTTACCAACTTTAAGAAGGTGTGTATGAGGAGTTCCAATTAATTTTCGTAATGTTTTAATTGTTTACAATATTTTCTTTACAGACAATTATATCATGTATTCGCCCATGCCTATAGCAGTAAGCAACTGCTAGTTCCGGTGGATTTCGTATTACGCCTATCTGGCCATGCCAGTAAATATGAGCTATTTGAAGATTGTAAATACTACAATATAAATCTGAGTGAAGATAAGCAATCTTTGCATTTTCAAAAGACAGATTTTAAAAATGATTTAGCAATTCAAAAATGCAAACATGAACAATTTGTTGACATCAAAATCAAAAATATTTATTTACCCGAAATATTACTGTTAAAAAAATTTTAAAATTTACTATTTTTATAGAATAATTGAGAGCGAGTATACTATATTAATAATAGTAGAATGAATATGAAAACTATTATGTAAATATATATTTCTATGAATATAAAAATGTATTTGTTTATTTTTGTGAAATTTTCAATAGCTTGTATAAAATTTAAAGAACTTAGAAGGACAAATTCACTATAGGTCAGTTCTTCAGTTGTGGCGTGTTGAAGTTTTTGCTGGTTAATCGCGGTTATTGCAAGATATTTTGAGACGGCATTTCTTCAGCCAAATCGGATGAGGAATTTTTTTTAAATATCCTACTTTATTTCCAGTCCTTGTGCGCCTTTTTCATATTCACGAGACATCTCAATATTCTACCAAAATGTTGCTCATTTTATTTTATATAGGGTCTTTAAATACAAGAAATCAATATTCGAAAGTTTTCATCGTCCTTTCCACTTTTACCCGATCCTAGCTCAGAAACGTTGTACAATCATACACGAAACATAATGAGTGCAGTGTCTCATCTCGGATTTTTCAAAAATTTCACTAAAATATATGACTTTTAAAGGGGAAGTCCATACTTCCCAGATAAGTGCCTCTGATGGCTCGTCTCCCAGATCACAAATGATTTTTAAGGGAAAAGTCCACATTTTACCAGATATGAGACTCTATATTTCCGAAATTCTTAACAAATAGTATATATAAGACAAAGATCTAACCAATACATAAAAATATAGTTTACATGGACCACTTTAAATGTTAAAATAATTTCCTGTAGCAAACATTGCAGAATAATTCATTACATAAAAATAAGTTATAAATTTAGTTCAGTACCTGTATGATTTATCCAAAAACTAAGAATATTTTCGAAAATGTCTACTTTTACCCACCTGTAGTAACACCCTAGAATCAAATATTGTTGTCGGTAGGCTTGGCACCCAAACATTATATCTGCCCCCCAAAATCTGTGTATTTTAAAAAGTATCTAATCTTTGGAATTGTTATGAGATTCTACTGTGATTTTGTTGGCGTGTGTATGTATAACAGGGGGCAGTTTCCGCAAAAAGACGCAATAATAAAAACACTCTTTCCACAGTTAATGTATTTTCCACCATTGACAGAACTATTATTTTACAACAAACATTAATACCACCCACTTGTTTTCTTGTTTTGCTAACAAATTTGCGCCAAAATGTCAATTGACAAATGAGCTTCATCGGCTTCGATATTACATTTTTGTTTCTTTCCTTTTGCACTCTTTTTCGTTCCTTTGTTCAGTGTCATGCTATTGTGAATGGCCGCTGGCGATGAAAACATACAGCTGTTCCCCGTGTATCAAACACGCATTCACAATAGCCGAGTATTAAGTATTGGGTACATTCGTTCGAGGAAATAGCATTATTTTGGCATTAGTGTGAGAATACAGGAAAAAATATATAGCCATTTTTTGGACAATTCCGATTTTCCGCCATATTATATTTACCGGCTTTTTTCAAAATATTTACATTTTTGCAATGTAAACAAACTTTCCAATACGTTAATTTAAACAATTGGTGAATTTATTCGAGCCCAGCTATAAAAGCGAGAAGTGAAAGGTTGCGGTGGCAGTGGCAAAGAACAAAAAAAATGCGTAGACAAACAACACAGAAAACGAAAACCAACAACGCGTCTGCCAAACCATAAATACGGAGAAAAACAAAGCGAAATAAAAACAAAGTTCCGCCTAAGAAGCGTCGTAGTGTTGATAATTGCCGTCGATTCCCAGATAGTTTTGTGCAAAGAACGAAGAACAATTAATTCCATCAAGTACACAATTATAGAGTGGTCACATAATGAACATCCACAATTTCGCTTTGGGCTCTGGCAGCTCGGCGCCTATTGTGAATAATCTCTCGTTGGCTTCTGCTGCAGTACCAGTGACACATAGTGCTACAACATCACCTCTATACTTTACACACATCTTACCTCCATCCACGACCATCATTGAACAGCCGTACACGTCCGATTTGGAGGAGCCCATTACCACCTGTGGCCCCGTGGGTGAGAGTTTTCTCATCGAGGAAATAATCGATGATCGGGACGAGGAGGGCAACATTGTTGTCGATCCGGGTGAATTTTTCATATCGGGTGATAACATCCAATACTATGCAGTTCCTGAACCTATGCCACCACAAATGATTATGCAGCCCTCGCCTGCAGATGCCCTACAGGCCTTTGCCGAGAGCGTTAATGTCGGCGAAAGCGTCATTCTGCCCACAAACTCGACACAAGTGTTTGACCAGTATGTAGCGGCGCAACTGAACTTGGGAGCCGCCCAATTCGGTATGCCAGCCGCAATGATCCCTTCGCATGTCAAAATGGAACAGCCCGATGCCAATGAATTGTCGAAAGTCGTAAAGCAAGAAGTGCCCGAACGGAATCATATGCTCTGTAGCAAAGAACGCAAGGAGAAACTGTTGCAGAACAGCCAGCGGAAGAAGCCGCACACGGCCAAGCGATGGAAACAAACCAAAGTACCGATTCGAATAACGCAGGATGAGTTCAATGTTACCTTATGGTCGGCATTAAATTCCGAGGATGAGGATGAAGAGGATCAGGTCGTGGACGACGAAGAGCATTTGGCGGAACAACATTTAACAACAGTTCAGGAAAACACTACCGATTCCACAGAGGACAATCAACAGTCCATTGGCGAATCAGATACCACAAACAGAATGCTGCTCGAGGAGTCCAGCAGCATGATGCATGTAAACGAAGGACTGTCACCCTCGGAATATGTCATTGTCCCTGACCCGTTCACTGGTGACATCGTCGAAGAAGAAGTACAAACCGCAGGCGCTGTGGAAGACATCAAGTGTGAAGATACCTCATTACAAAACACCGAATATCAATTGCCGATGGTGGCACCGTCACCGCCACATCCGCAGGAACTCTTACAGCCCAAAGAAGAGAAACAGCCACAGTTTGCCGCAACCAGCACCTCCAGCCGCAATCTTCAACTAGTTGATCTGACACAGCTAATTACCTTCAAACAAGAGAATTCTATGGGAGACGGCATGGGTCCGACGGTGAAACTGAAAGGATCCCAAAATCTGAATAAGCAGCAAAGGAAGTCTCATGCGTCGATCAGCAATGTCGTTACAACGGTGGCAGCCGCACCGTCCCCACCAGTAGCATCCACAGCGCAACAAACGCCTGCAACAACACAGCCATCGAGTATTGTTTCCACAACAACCACCGCCTCAGGAACAGTCACAGTTTTCCGTTGCACATATCGCGATTGCAACAAAGAATTTCGCAACCATTCTGCCATGCGCAAGCACTCAGCCACTCATGGTCCGCGCGGCCATGTGTGTGCCGAATGCGGCAAGTCGTTCGTTGAAAGTTCAAAACTGAAGAGACATCAACTGGTGCACACGGGCGAGAAGCCATTCGAGTGCACATTCGAAGGTTGTGGCAAACGCTTCTCCCTCGATTTCAACCTCCGCACCCATGTGCGCATACACACTGGCGACCGACCATATCACTGTCCCATCGAGGGATGTCACAAATGCTTTGCTCAGTCTACCAATTTGAAGAGTCATATGTTGACCCATTCCAAGCCCAAAAGAAAATGGCCGCGACCAGTAAGTAACAAGCCGATCATAGCACGCTATGGCCGCTTAGAATTGGGAGAAGATCCAAATGTGGTATATTTGGGGACAGACGAACAATATGGTACTATTTTAGAGAATTCATAAGTCACCGAATTGAATGGGGGTCAAATTCATCACATGTACGTACGAGGTCTGAAGAAGAAGCAGATTTTCTGCCACGGGTTAATCAATGTAATAATCCCAAATTATTTGGTATACAAATGAAAGTTCTTACTTAAGCTCCAGAAAAAAATTAGTTTCTGTTTTTTTTTAGAATTTATCACTACCCCACTCCCCGATTTTGCACCTGCAAATTTTCCGAAGCCCCATAATTATGCGTAATGATTTCATGTTTTTCTATTTTGGAAATATTTCCCACATAGAGTAATTTTGGAAATGAAACTTTTTTCTTTTACACGTATTTTACCCGTCAATAATTCTGTTCGGAAGTTATGAAGAAGAAAACAGTCAGACAAACAAACAAACAAATAAAACGTAAAGAATACAAATATTTTTACATAACACATAGTGTGGTAGCGATTTGTAATGTTTTAACTAGAATGTAATAACTATAATATAATGATAATAATATGTAATTGTATTTTTATAACGGATCACTGAATTAATAATAATAAAATAAATAAATAAAATGTATTGATATAACTGAAATGGATGTAATTTGTAAATAAAAACAAATATTGTAATAAAATCATTTATTCATCCGAAATAATTTTTAGGAAGTTAGCCAGAGGTGTGTGTAAGAAGTTACAAACACTACGCCAATATGGACTTGACAACTGAAACCTTACGTCGTTTTAAATGGTCTATTGGCGTTAATTCTTATAAGAGTCTTATTCAGGAACCTTGCGTTACATTCGGCTTAATGCTGAAAATTTAGTTACATATTCGATGTGTGATGTCACCGAGAAACCGCAAAAAGTTTGCGGCAACCACCACATCCAGAAATCTTCAACTTGTTGTTCTGATACAGCTAATTGCCTTCAAACAGGATAATTTTATGAGAGACGGCATGGGCCCGACGGTGATGTCACCGAGAAACCGCAAAAAGTTTGCGGCAACCACCACATCCAGAAATCTTCAACTTGTTGTTCTGATACAGCTAATTGCCTTCAAACAGGATAATTTTATGAGAGACGGCATGGGCCCGACGGTGAAACTGAAACAGACTTGAATCAGCTTTTTCGTATATAGTCTAAACCAGGAACCTTACGTTCAATTTTGCTTAATGAAAAATTGGAACTAACGCTCTTTGGCCACCGACTCCAAAACTCGGTAGTAAGTGTTTTTTCCTTCGCCTTATTACCACGATGACATTTTGAGTTTACTGAGTAATATAACAGTTGCAGTTTGGTGATTAGTGTAAGAATGGGATCACAAATTAAACTGAAATTTCTCATGTCCATTTTGGAAAATAACTTTAATACTGAGGATGAATATTTGTCACTATTTCCAAAAATGTAACATAGCTGAGTCCGAGGTTTAACCCTTCACAAATTGAAAACTTTTGAATTAAATGGAATAGTTTTCCCAACTTAACAAAATATTGGCCATAGAAATGTATTTGTGTGGAAGCGATGGCTATAGTCGGACGGGGCCGACCATATGATACCCTACACAACTTCCACGAAAATCTAACTTTCTGCGGTACTACATTCTGAGCTTGGGCAATACTTCACGATATTTGCACCCTCTTGACCGACTAGAGGTCAACAAATATTATTATTACTAATATTCAGTACAGCACTTCAAATTCTTTGTCCATATTTCCTTGACCGTGGGTTGTTTTGTAATATTCGGCTTTAAATTTTTGCCTATAGATAGACCCGAAAAACACAAAAAAATGTTTTCGGTCCACTTCATCCCAATATCATTATCTGATCATCACCGAAAATTATAGGCCTTGACCATACCTGGATCCTCTTAGAAAAATTTCAAATCGATCCGCGCTATATTTTCGCCCTCTAATGTAGTAATGGGTTACTAAATAATATATAAATACGTAAGCACCTGTAAATATTTACGTGTAACTCCCACATCCGAGTACATACGACAATATAATTGGTATCAATTTAAAGGCCAACGACTGCTCTGGGATATACTATCAATTTCTCGGGTCCTTCAGGGGTAAATATATACGCTATTGAATACAAATTTTGTCATCGTTCACACAAAATTCAGGGTCCATTTGACTTGCTAAATATTGACCGGTCTTTATCAAAACAGGCATGCTTATTCTTTGACCCGATCCCCTTCACCATGTAGAAGTTTGAGATGTTTGGGCCATAATTGTGACCTGTGGAGCAACCAGAAAAACCCAAAAAATTAAGTATTTGGTTCATTTCATCCCATAAAAATTAATCGGTCTTTACCAAAAACAAAAGGGGTCTTCATTGGCCAGAACCGGTCCTGCATGCGAAATTTCGTGAAGATTGGTCCATAACTTTGGCCTATATCGTGTTTACAAAATATAATGGACAGGCGGACGGACGGACACAAATTTCTATATCGACTCAGCTAGTCGAGATATGACGATCGGTATACTTAAAGGTGGGTCTAGGACCAATATTTCGCGGCGTTGCAAACTCTTGGGGCTACACAAAGCTATAATACCCTGACAACATAGTTGTGTAGGGTATAAAAAGGAATTGCTAATCCTGAGTACTTGAGAAGAGGATAATGGAGGGCGAAATTATATGCCATAGCATAACCAGGAGAGATTTTTCGCAACGTTATGGATTTTGGGAGAATAAGATTGGATTATTAATCTCGTATGTACTAAACAATTAACTTCTGTTGTTAGATGTTCGATCGTTTCCAACTCTTCCTCACATAAAGAACAATAATCCACTCCATTGACATTCCAATTGGAGGTGAGAGACCTGATTCTGCAAAAACCTGTTATTATCCTGCAGTATGTTTAATCATTTTTAGTTAGTAATAACAATGAAGTAGATCTACGTAGTGCAAATTCGTGGCAATGGATTTTATGATTATATGCCCAAGTTTCTCAAACCGTAGAACCATTTTAGTGCATTGCTCGACACCATTTAAACTTTAATTAATGTGGTGGAGGACTTTTTCGAGTTATTTGTTTTCTAGTGAGAGAACCAAAGCTAACATAGTAAAAATAACTTTTTTTAATTTTGTTAGTAATAAACCTAAATATACTATATATTCCGATAAAATTGAATCAATGCAGAAACAATTTCTACTTTTTGCACTGAGAGGTTTACATTGGAATAGTGACTTTGTGTTGCCTTCTTATACTAGCCGGTTAAAATTAATTCGATTGCCTAGAAAGTGACGTATTACGTTGAACACTATGATGGCAATTAAAATATTAGAATAAATGTTCCTTTTCGATGCAGTAGATATTATCAACCATTATACGTAGATTTTCATCGCACAAATTATTCTATGGAAGATCGACTTAGTAAAATGTGTATTGATTTCAATTCTGTGTATTCTAACGTAGACTTTTGCATGAATATAGAACTAATAAAATCTAATATAATTGTATTTTTAAATGAATAATACAACTTAAGGGGACCCCCCCCCATTCTCGGTGTCAAAAAATTTTTTGATTTAATTCGAATCTACTCCAATTCTAGAATGTTCCTACAAAATTTCAAGTGAAAATTTCAAGAACTCTTGAAGATATAGCCGATTTATTGTGTCACCATCAAGTGACGGCTAAAGGGCTTCTCAAACTTTAAACGGGTTTTTCTCAAAACGAATGGCGGGCACGATAACTCAAAAACTAATAATCCAATCGGTTTCAAATTTTGACACGTTGCTCTGGGAGTGTGTAGCTCTCGTATGAACTAGGATTAAGCCAATCGGTGAAGATCTTCCTTATTTTTTAACTTAGTTTGTGGTAAAAAATAGGCGATTTTCCAAAAAAAAATTTTCATAGTTCCGCCATTTTGTTAATTGTTGTGCGAAGTCAATAATCCTAGTTCATACGAGAGCCAGATATGTACTCTTTCTAACACCGTTGGAATTTTCGGATTCCGATGTTCCAGTGAGGAGTTATCATGCCCGCCATCGAAAATATGGACTTTTCTTTGAACCCAAAAAACAACAACAAAACAACAATAACAAATTTTGGTAAATTATTTTTCTTCGTTTCTAAATCTTCAAATATATATGTGCCAAGTTACAAACCTTAACAAGCATTGGTATTCATTTACCAGCCCATTTAAAATCTTAAAAATAAAAAATCGAAAATGGGGGGGGGGGGGGTTCCCTTAATAACAAACTGGCCGTTGAAGCAGATTTCTGTAGCTGGTTTTCTATCTCTTCTCATATTCCATCATAATGCGGATTATGGTGTGTACGCGATCCCTACGACAGGGTAGGTCGCCCCCTCGGTCGGCAGGGGTGGGAAAGTAAGGCATGGGAACGTTCGACAAAAACAAAAAATGTTTCTTTATTAAAGTTGTATTTTTAATTTAAAATATATATAATATAACAAATACTTATAATACGCAATGGCATATCCAAAACTTTGACACAGTTATAAAGAAGCCACGTCCGCACTATATGTGACTTATGCGTAGCATCATTATCCTTATTATTATTTATTTTAGAACTTACATTAGATCTTTTTATTTATTTACATTAAAACTTTTTTTACCGGGTAAACGTACTTTTTGAGGATTTATTTGGCATATATTCAAAGGAATTGACAATTTAAATCCACTGGGTTAACGAAATCCGGTACAATGTAAACGTACTTAAACAAATGGTTTTGTTAACGTCCAAATGTTGTTATTGTTGGTTCTATAAAAGCTAAGTCTACCACACCTTTGCTTGATATTACCTCTAAATCATTATAGAAATTTTTAAAATTTAACTGTTGGGATGATGTTCTGCCTTTATAGTGCTTTTAAAGTCTTGTGTCAAACTCTGGTGGTCCCATACCGTCGTCCTAATATCCAGTTGCCCGCGAAATGTTCATATTGGCAAATAAATGTAGTCTGTCGAATTGTTTCGTGACAAACTTTAACACCACACACCTCTTCGAAGTCCCTCCCAAGCGTCCTTGTGGACATTTGAGGGTTTTACATAATTTTTGTAATAATTATGAGCTCAATACGCTTATTAATTTTGGGATTCAGACCACCTCCACGCTTTAAGTTCAATCTTTTCTAGTTTTCTGCTCGATTTCATACACTGTATTAAATTTCGTATAACTGGCGCTTGTAATATTTCATCTGAATTACATTATAGGATAACATTTGCCCATTATTTTTGTTAAACTTTATTTCAAGGTAAAGTACAGAATAATGATAAATAAAGATAAATATCAAAAAATGTTTTTTATTGAAAAAAAAAAAAAACATTTGATGAAATAAGTTCCACCAAATTATAAAATGTTATGTGCTTGGGCATGCATTGAGGTACCAGTTAATACCACTGTGATACAAAACAAAACAAAATTTTTTTTCAGGGGTTCAAATGTACAATTCCGTTTAGTTTTATATTTCATTTAGAGAATATGCATAGAATCAATACAAAAATGTGTATAAGCCGTCCATTTTTAACCGAAAGTTTACTTAATTGTCTTCCCCGTAATATAATAAAACTTATACGGCTTGATGTCGTAATTTCTTTGTACAGTCCGAAGAAAAATAAATTTTATGCGTGTTTTTTTCACATTTCAACCACTGTAACACAACCAATCCTCAACCGATTTACCAAGTATATACCATGTCTGAAAGAAAGAAAAAAAAAACGACTCTTCGAATTGAAAACCAGTAAGGAAAGTAGTAAAGTCGGACGGGGCCGACTATTTGATACCCTTCACCACTATGGGTATAATAAACAGGACTATTAGCATGTACTTGAATGAAATAAAACATGTGATATTTATCTAAATGTGAATCTACGTAGATCTATCCATAAAGTATGTAAATCGACTTCAAACAAATATAAATAGGTCATCCGTTGGGCTATGTCTGTACTTCTAGAAAACGAAACTACATAATTCTATGCTCAATTTTGTACGTTGTGCAAAATTTGATGTCAAACTGACTAACAATTTACTTGATATCGGGCCAAATATTAAGCGATTTCAAACAAACTTGTCACAGGATACGTTATACTAATTTCAGAACGTTTTGTTCCTATTGGTTCCTTGGTGCGTCAAGTACTTAAAATCAATCTTTAATAAAAGGGAGCTATATCTAAATGTGGACCGATTTTCACGAAACAACGCAGACATCAATCTAGGCTCAATTCAGTACGTTATGCCAAATTTCGTGCAAATCGAAAGATATATAGGACTTTGGGGTACCCTTTACATGAAATCGGACGAAACTATATATGGGAGCTATATCTAAATCTGGACCGATTTTCACGAAACTTTACATACATCATTCTAGACCTAAATGATTAGGCTGTACCAAATTTCGTGAAAATCGAAAGATATATAGGGACTTTGGGGCACCATTTACATGAAATCGGACGAAACTATAAGTGGGAGCTATATATAAGTGGGAGCTATATAGAAATCTGGACTGATTTTCATAAAACTTGGCAGACATCCTTCTAGGCTCAATTAAGTACGTTATGCCAAATTTCGTGCAAATCGAAAGATATATAGGGACTTTGGTGTACCATTTACATGAAATCGGACGAAACTATATATGGGAGCTATATCTAAATCTGGACCGATTTCCACGAAACTTTACATACATCATTCTAGACCTAAATGAATAGGCTGTACCAAATTTCGTGCAAATCGAAAGATATATAGGGACTTTGGGGCACCATTTACATGAAATCGGACGAAACTATATATGGGAGATATATCTAAATCAGGACCGATTTTCATGAAACTTGGCAGACATCATTCTAGACTCAATTCAACACGCTATGCCAAATTTCGTGCAAATCGAAAGATATATAGGGACTTTGGGGCACCATTTACATGAAATCGGACGACACTATATATGGGAGCTATATCTAAATCTGGACCGATTTTCACGAAACTTTGCAGACATCATTCTAGACCTAAATGATTAGGTTGTACCAAATTTCGTGGAAATCGGATGATATATAGGGACTTTGGGGCACCATTTACATGAAATCGGACGAAACTATATATGGGAGCTATATCTAAATCTGGACCGATTTTCTCGAAACTTGGCAGAAATCACTCTAGACTTAATTCAGTACGTTATGCCAAATTTCGTGCAAATCAAAAGATATATAGGGATTTTGGGGCACCATTTACATGAAATCGGACGAACCTATATATGGGAGCTATATCTACATCTGGACCGATTTTCTCGAAACTTGGCAGACACCACTCTAGGCTTAATTCAGTACGTTATGCCAAATTTCGTGCAAATCAAAAGATATATAGGGACTTTGGGGCACCATTTACCTGAAATCGGACGAAACTATATATGGGAGCTATATCTAAATCTGGACCGATTTTCACGAAACTTGGCAGACATCATTATAGGCCTAAATGATTAGCCTGTACCAAACTTCGTGCAAATCGAAAGATATATAGGGACCGTTTACATTAAATCGGTTAAATATATATATGGGAGCTATATCTAAATCTGAACCGATTTTTCCCAATTTCAATAGGGTTCGTCCTTGGGCCGAATAAGTGACCTATGCCAAATTTCATCCAATTCGGATCATAAATGCGACCTGTACTTTGTTTACAATTTAACATGGACAGACTGACGGACAGACGGACAGACGGGCAGACGGACGGACGGACGGACGGACATGCATAAATCGACTTAGAAAGTGATTCTATGCATATTCTCAAAAGGAACCATGGGTCTATCTCGATTATTTTTGCCTGTTACAAACATATGCACAAAGACATAATACCCTGTACCACAGTGTGGTGAAGGGTATAAAAAATAATATAAATCCGTTAGAAAGAAAAGAAGTTATAAGCGTTTCAAACTGAAAATCTATGAAACCACGTTTTTCTCTACATTTACCGTTATAAAACTAATTTTCGAAGTGACCCAGAAAAACCAAAGGTATATTCGTGGTCCAGGGACTCCAACTAAACAGAATTGGTACATTAGAACCCCTGAAAAATTTTCGTGTCGCACAGTGACATAAACTTAGTGGCAAATGTTTTTTACCAACTTTATATTGATGCAATATTGATAAGGCAAAACAACGTTTGCCGGGTCGGCTAGTATTTAATAAAAATTAAACCAAACATACATGGCATAATTACCGAAGATAGTCGCATTAGAGAAATTAATAAGGGCAATCTTTTAAATTAGAACTAATCTATCAATTTCAAATTGTTTAAAAAATAAATTCCTTAAATTTGTATGCATGTCGATTGATTTTAATTAAAAATGTGTACTTTCTAAAGATTTTAAGTATTTTAAAATGGACAAATCTTTTCATAATTGCATATAAATATACATTCTATGTACAGACATACATATTGTTAATTAGGACTTGTGGCCAATAAAATGCCATGTAATAAATATCTTCAATTTTTGATCAACATTGTTCTTAAAATATAACTATAGATACTACAAGTTATATTTATACATAATAGAGGATGGGAACTTTAAAATATTAAACGTTTTTGGATTACTTTTTACTTTTTTATGGATTAAATAAGCATTTCTGGTATTCTCTACCGGATTTTAGAAAGAAATAAAGACCTCTCAGTAATTTTTCGTGTTTTTTGTTGAAAAAAGTCAAATAAACAATCCACTATGTACATAGTTTTTTTTTGTTATTCACATGAATTTATCCTACCTTGTATTTTTGTACAATGTCTGTGCATCTTCCAGTCCGAAACATATGGTCAGAATAAAATAAATAAGGGAGCTATGCCAACATTTGTGGTGCGATTCTGTAAATATTTTACAACAAATTACCAATAACATCAATTTTTTATTTCCTTATTTATATTTATGGGAGCTATATATGAATCTGAACCGATTGAAAGCATATGTAACTCAAGTCATTCCAAAATTTCATTCATCATTCAAAAATTGTGCAAAATGTTGACTCAATCGAACAAATATTGGATATTAGGTGCGTTAAATACAGGGAATCAAACGAAAATATACAATAGCTGTATCTAAATATGAATCGGTTTAAACGCAATTTAATACACTCAGCGGAAAACCGTCATTGCTATCTTGGTTTTATGGAGGACCATTTAGATAAAATCGGACAAAAATATATATGGGAGCTATATGTAAATCTTAACGTCATTTTAAACTAAATTTGGTGCGCTGTGCAAAATTTTGCCTCAATCGGACATACCTTGTGAGTTTGGCTTATAGATTACCTTAAACCGAACGAAATTAAAATTATAACCTGAACCGATTTCGACAAAACATTACACACATCATTCTAGATTCAATTTGTTGTTTTGAACAAAAGGGAATTGCAAATATAGTACCATTTGTTGGGAAACACACTAACAAACGTATAGGTAAAAATGCTTGTTGTGGCTGCTAGCATGGTACAATTATAAAAGGTAACAGCAAATCCCAGCTGATTTGATTAATTTCATTTATTTCATTCAATGTAATATAAAAAAAAACCAGCATGGCCAATAACTTATATAAAAAATGCAAACAAAAAATAAACTAAATAAATTAAAAATTCATAACAGTAAAAACTCTACAAAATTAAATTTAATGCAAACAACTAATATAACAGATTACAAAAAAAGAACCCCTATCCACTGCACTTTACTTAACTTTCACTAAGAAAAGTGGAGGGGAAAGAAAGCATAAGGAATCCTACATAAAAATAAACTATATATCCCACACACATTAAATTTCATATGTATGAGCGCGTATGTATAAATCTATAATATAAATGCTATAGAACTTAAATAAAGATGGCTCCCCAGCCAAGAATTAAAAAAAAGGAAAAGTAACACTATGCAACCTGTAATCAGTGATTTCTTCAAAGCCAACTTCATTAAATACGAGACAAATGCACAAACAATTCCCTCCTATACGCAAAAATGGAAAAGGTAAACTTACGAAGGCTCAAAGGGAGCTGATTCCACAATCTTACGACTCTAACTACAAATGACTGAGGGTTCCGAGAGAATCTACACATCACAAATTTAATACTAGTGTCAATGTGAATTTGACAAATTATGTTTTTAAAAATCACGCAACAGGAAAATTGGGAACGCATACAATTTGAAATTGTTCTTTATTAAATGTGCTGGGAAAGTTTGAGGAAGCAAATCTTTCTTCATTGAATAACTCGCAAGAAGTAAAAGAGAGTCAAGTGAGAGATCAAGTTTGACAGTTCAACAACAACAAACTCACTGGAGTTTACTGAAAGAATTTTATTCAGTAAGATTTTGCAAGCTCAGCCATTTTGAGATCAGCTGTTTTATGACCAAACACTAAAATTATTCAAAACATTTTTTTAATTTGCAAAGTTCAATTTGAAGTTAAGTTGTAAAAAATTACAGAAAATGGAAGAAAATTCGTAAGTAGTGCAAAGTTTCATTAAATTAGAAACTAATTCCTTATATATTTTTAGGCAAGTTCCAGATAATAGAAGGTAACACTTTCTTTTACCTTCTATTATTATACCATGGAGTTATACACTTATTTCTAAAACTCCAATCTATCTTAGTTTTTATGTGATTACCAAATTCATAAACTCACTCTTATTTTCAATTATTAATTATCACTCTCTTTGTAGTAGTCTCGTATGATACAAAAGCTCTCTTAATAAGTGTGTCTGGTTACTTTTCCAGTAACATTTATTCAGTAAGTTCTAGTTCAGAGAGTAAGCCTTTCTTACTCTCTTTTGCGATAATACTGAAAAATGTAAACAGACAACATTTAGTAAGATTTAGCAAATAAACAGCTGATTCAAGAAAACATTTGATTTGCGCCAAAATAAACATCAAACAAAGGACGAACACAATTATTTGTATTGCATTTAATATTAAAAATAAAATGAATAATAAAAGAAAAATTTATCTGGTATGTTCCCCGGGAACATTAAGGCTCCCTGCATCAATACATTGCCCTCTATCTAGAACTTGCCTAAAATATATAAGGAATTAGTTTCTAATTTAATGAAACTTTGCATTACTTACGAATTTTCTTTGATTTTCTGTAATTAACTTCAAATTGAACTTTGCAAATTAAAAAAAAAAATGTTTTAAATAAATTTTGTGTTTGGTCTTTGGTTGGTGTTTGAAAACAGCTTATCAGAAAATGAGTTGCAAAATCTTACTGAATAAAATTCTTTCAGTAAACTCCAGCAACTTTGTTGTTGTTCAACTGTCAAACTTGCTCTCCCACTTGACTCTCTTTTACTGGATTTTTGTGTAAACAGACAACATTTAGTAACAATTATTACCTAATATCGAGTTAACAGACAGAGCTAAAGTTAATCTGTTATAATTGTTATACTAACATTTTAAAATTAGATTATAAGTCTTGATTTAGATTAGGCGAGTTTACTTGCGGCAAGTCTTTGTTTGTAGGAGAGAGGGGCAAGGGGAATAGAAATGGAAAAAAATTGCTCGTACCTACAATTTTCTGGCAATTCGTTTTGTGTATTTCGTATTTGTTGACATTTTATATATATTTAAATGTGAAAAAACAACAAATAAAAAAATTTTTTGGAAACCGAATTGCCATGGAGCAAGTTCAAAAGAGAACGATAAAAATTGCCGCAAGTAAACTCGCCTAATATATAAATCAGGACTAAGACGTTGATTTCTAATTGAAGAGTTCAGTTCTCATTAACACTTAAGTTTACAATATCACATAATTAATTGTCGGTTGAATAAACAGTCTTCAACCGGATTTAATAATAAATAACATTGAAATTGAATATTTAACAAAATTATTTTAATGTGTTTTATTTTTAAATCATAAAACATAATTATGGGCTGCTAGTTGTTGTTGTCTTAGCAGCCCTATTGCTTTTACACAATGGCTGCTAGTAACTGTGTCTGGTTATTTTTCTACCAACATTTGCTCACTAAGTTATATTTCGGAGAATTAGCCGGTTTATTATCTTTTGCAATTAATAATACTGAAAAAATAAACATAAAATGCTTGATTTTTTCTTTTTTAAACTTATTAATGAATAAAATTAATAAAATAAAAAATGTTTTCTGACTCTGACCAAAATTTAAAATAAACGGCTGATTGAAATATACTACATCGAATTGTCTTCGAAAATTTAACCAGAAATATTCAATAAGTTCTCAGCGTTGAACTATCAAATTAACTCTCTCTTTTCGCTCTCTTTTACATAATTTTGAAGTAAACATATTACATCTAGTAAAATTTTGTAACAATTGCTACAAAATAGGTGTGTCTGGTTAATATTCCAATAAATTTTTCTCAGTAAAACTCCTTGTACATTAGAACTTTTTACCGGGTTAACCTACTTTATGAGGATTTATTTGACATATATGCAAAGGAAATGACAATTGAAACCCACTGGGTTAACAAAATCCGGTTAAATGTAAACGTACTGTAAGTTCTATTTCAGAGAGTAAGCCGTTTTTATTCTAAAATAACTGATTTAAAAATTACTGAGTTAACAACATTATACTGCATACAATTCCTTCAGTAAACTCCGGTACGTTTTTGTTGTTGAACTGTCAAACTTGCTCTCTCACTTTACTCTCTTTTACTAGACTTTTGCGTAAACAGACAACATTTGGTAACAATTGTTATCAAATAGCAGACACCGCTATTGTCTATTCAATAGTGTCGTTTATGAACTCGACTAAGCGAAATAAACTAGGTGAACTAAGAACTAGATATAATTCCGATCGTTCACATCACAGAGTCGTCATTTGAACTAGTTCGTTGCGGAACAACACAAATAAAGGTAGATGCACCAGAACAGCAGTTGGTGCAATAAGCTGTCAAAAAAGTTGTTTTAATTTGAAACAAAAAGAATTAAAGACATAGCTTTTAATGAAAATCTTTGAATTCTAAGTGAATATATACAATAATAAATTTCTCAATATAATCTGAATAAAATTGGTTTAACCATTTTTTCGTAAATAGTTAATTTTTTTGAATATATTTTTGACATATCAAATGTCTACAATAGTTTGTGTTGTAATCGATTGCTAATGCATCTACCTTATAAAATCCACCTTGGACACAACTCTAGAACATAGCATTAGGAGGAAATGTATTTTTTGTGTATATTTTATTAAAATTATTGAATAAAAACAATGAATTTGTAAAATAATTTCTCATATGAAATGCCTCTATTCGTTTATAATGGGCATTACTGATAACATTGAAAAGTTACAAAATTAATATATGAAAAAACTAAGATTAAAAACATTGACTCGGTTTTAAATGGAATTTGAGAGAGGATTAGTCAGAGACTGGTCGCCAACAAACGGAAGCCAAGTACAAAAACAAAAGCTATAGTAATTACGAAAACGGGCCGTAGCATAAACCTCAAGCCCACTGCACACCACCGACCAACTATCGCTATCGAGTGGATTCAGCAGAGAATTTAACAGAAAATTCATAACATTCCATCATAACACTGAACGAGCAAACGAACGAACGGGCAACAACAACATACACACAACCTATAAATGATATTCGAAGCGCAGGAAGTAAACAAAAACAATTAGTATAAGAAATTAATTAAATATACAGCAATAACAACGGAATAACACATTCACACAAAAACACATACATCGACACAGGGTGAAGAACATTGATACTGGCTGACAGGCCGACGGACAGACAAACATACAGCAGCAGCCGCGATATTAGACATCACATCTAGAAAAATAATTGAAATCAATTGAAACGATCACGATAACCTACCAACCATCCATCCACAATGATGCGTTCTAATGGTGCCTGTGGAAATAGTGGCGGTGCAGGAATTGCATCGACCGGTATGGGTGGGGCTTCAGGTGGTGATGATGGTTGCATATATCCGGATGAAGTTATAATGGAGAAAGGGGTGGCTTTTAATGTGAGGGTAAGTTTGTCATACCAAAAACAAAAGCCAACAACAAATCACAGAGGCCGAATGCATATATGCGGTTTTGATGATTTGCTCTTGAATTTATGATAAAGTATGGCTTCATTTGTTCTATTGTTTTCGTTTTATTTTTTTTCCTTTTGCATATGTTGCTGTTGTGTGTGCAGTACACTGGTTGTATCGAAGTGAATACATCGATGAAAACGCTTGACTTCCATACCCGTACACAGGTGGCCAGGTAAGTAAATTGTTGTACAAATTGGAAATGAGAATAACTAACAAGTCTTTTTTACCCCCAGGGAATGCATAAATCGTGTATGTGAAGCCGCTGGTTTAAAGTCTGGAAAACGACGTGTGGATAAGAAAATTGGCCAGTATATAGCCGATCGTCCATGCATGGTTAATGCTGGTACAAATGTTGTCATTAATGTATCGAGCCGTTCGCTGAATTTGATTAATGTCGACACCGGTGAAATTATTGCTTCACATCAAATGCCAAGAATATCGTTTGCTTCTGGCGGAGATTCCGTATGTATTGCAGTTGTATACTCTTTGCAAAGACTGTTATAGAAAGCCAAGATTGTGAACAAGACTAGTGTTTAGGGCCTTTATCGTTACAGATTGTTGCCACCCTGGTTACAACTAAAGACTTTTATTTGATAAATTGTTACCGAATTTGGAGACCCATGTATCAGAACGATATGATAAATTCATTTTTGCAATCAGGACTTCTACCACTTTATTCTGTTAGAGAATTCTTAAAAATCATGGGAAAATATATGGGTGCCCCAAATATGGATTTTACGCAAGAATGTAACCAGGGCCTATATTAAAACAAATCAAAATGGTCCGCGGCCGGGCCTTCACATAGTCTTAAGTTGAATAGCGACCCCATAATCCTCGATAATTTCGTCTACAAAGACAACCTCGTATTAGTCTATTTATAAAGCTTTATTAAAATCAACTATACACAATGCCACCAGCTTTTTTTTAAATAATATCATCAGCTTGTATATAAAAACACTCGTATCTATACAATGTCAATTTTGTCTCTGTGTAGACCCCGTTCATCTACTCCTCTACAAATATTCATTACCTACTACAGGCAGTTCCTTTTAAGCAGATAACTTGTCAATAAATATTCTCCTGATAATCGTGCCAAATAACTAAAAATGCAGACACTGCAGAAATAAAAACTGCAAAATCAACAATGTCGCGTGAGTTACGTCGCGAGAGTGACCGAGAAAAATCCTTCGCAAATAAAGGATATGCCATATTTTGAAATTTTGAAAGTCCAATAATAATGCTTGATATCTCTTGTTCATGTAAAGAATATTAAAAGTCTAAAATATTCACACAATTCGCAAAGTTTTCCCATTATTAGTAGTGATGTCAAAAGTCATGTATATTTGAAGTCGCGTGAGTGACCGGTCTTTTGTGGCTTTTATCTCAAAAGTTAAAAACTAGAGGATCTCAATTTTTTACCACTGATAGTACTCCTAAAGTTCTACAAAAAAGTATCAAGGGAAAATTGTAAAAATTTAGTTGTTTTCGATTTATTTAAGATTTAAAATTTGATTTTGCCAATCTTCTGATATGGGCAATGACAATCTTCCCGTATGGGCTTAACACATCCATGTTTTGACATTTAGAGTATTTTACATATAAAATCGACTGTTACTTTGTATAAGTGTATAAAAAGTTAAACTCTGCCGTAGTTAACACCTTTTTTTCTTTTTTTAGGATACCCTTGACTTTTTGGCTTACATTGCCAAAAACGAAGATGAATGGCGTGCTTGTTATGTTTTGGAATGTATCGGGGGACAAAGTGAAGATCTTATTGTGACAATTGGCAAAGCCTTCATGTTGCGTTACAATGCACTCAGTCGCAAAGGGTAAGTCATTATTAGTTGGATGATTCATGATTAATTTTACATGCAG
The DNA here is from genome assembly GCF_032173495.1 of Musca vetustissima. Classification (NCBI taxonomy): domain Eukaryota; kingdom Metazoa; phylum Arthropoda; class Insecta; order Diptera; family Muscidae; genus Musca; species Musca vetustissima. The sequence goes on from NW_026884152.1 coordinate 62,786, forward strand.
ATTCTCCTCCTCTTTGTTTTTCAGACATCACCAACAAGTCAGCGAACAATTCAATGAAACATCTATAAAAGGAAACGATAAAGAATATTATAATGATTTACCAAATAAATTGCCACCAGATTTAATGAATGACATTGACATACAGGAACAGCAACAGTCGCAATCAACACAAAAAGTGGCCCAATTGAATTTGAAGAAACCCCGCGATCGTCTTAGCAGTAACTTGATTGACTTGAATAGTCCACCGCCCGATCAGACAACAAACAAAATGAATCTTTGCCCATTTGATCCCATGAAGGAGCCGGGTGGCGTAACACAGCCACAGCCACCCGATGTTTTTGATATACGTAAGTGTAGAACTTTATTTCTGTTTGGAATGACAGTAACAACAGCAGCGTTTGTTTTCTTTTGTAGCTCCTCTTTCATTGTCCGCTGAAGTACAACGTTCACAACTCATGACTGAGTCTTGGTTCCATGGTTCTATAAGTCGGCCTATTGCCGAGGGTATGTTGGACAACGACGGCGATTTCCTGGTACGTGAATCACAAGGCAAACCCGGTCAGTATGTTCTAACCGGTTTACAGGGTAAAACTCCTAAACACCTACTTCTCATTGACCCCGAGGGCATTGTTCGTACTAAAGATCGAATTTTTGAAAGTATAAGTCATTTAATCAATTATCATTGGACCAATCTTTTACCCATTATATCTGAAGATTCCGAACTTGTATTGCGTACACCAGTTACACGATCTAATCCCTCAGCAATGACTCAAACTCCGCATACAATGCCAGCGCCACACAATCATCATGCACATCATCCGCATCATCATCAAATACAGTCGTGTAAGGAATAGATGATATTTCATTAGAATTTTTGAGATTTTTTGTATTATGTTTAACATACGCTATACTAAGATAGAAAAAAAACTACATATTAACAGGAATAAATAATATTTTCTGATATCAATGTATAAACATGTATTACAACATGAAAAACCAAACTTAGTTTATGAAACAAAAAAAAAAAAGGAACAACATTTACATGAGAATTAAAAGAAACCAAAATCTGTGTGTGTGTAAAGTGTACGTATATTTGTGTGAAAAGAATATTTATATTTAATGAAATCTTCAATATGATGTATTTTATTGCATTGGATGTATTTAGATGAATATGGCGAAAATTTTACTATGTGTATTTATTATAAAAATATTATAAAAAACAACAATAAAATTAAAAAATAAAAAAATAATTTGTATAAAGAACAATTCATTCTATGTATATGAAATACCATAAAAGTCTTTAAAAACTTCGGTGTTCAGGAAGAAGGGAATTTATCGTTTTTAATTTATAGTTATGCTAGGTATAGATTATATGAGAAAAATCTCGTCCATTATCACAACATTTATCTCATTTACAATAAGATAAATGTAAAGATGGATTTGATCTTGCCCGAAAGTAATTCTTCTTCACTAACTCCATTATAACAAAGTCTGACTATAAATTTATAAAGGGCAGAGTCGACTATAAACATATTCCTTAGTTAATTTATAAAGGAAAATATGGCGCTCTGTTCGAATATAAATACGTTGTTTTGATATGGATTGTACATCCTGGGTACATCTTGCCGTTCACATTAAAAAATGCAGAGTTTGGATTATCTATGAAGACAGCGTTATGCTCATTTATTAATACCAACTTAGCTCCTATATTGTCCATAAAGCTCATCTATAAAGAAAGCTTTCAGTTCGACAATAAAATCTGATCTCAGATCATCTAAAACGACTCAACTCGCTTATATATACCTTCTTTCGTCCGGTTGTAAATACCGTCTTGAAAACGTCATCTAGTCTGCGTTTTATAAAACTGATGAATGCATATTCACGTTTTTGTGTGCACCCCATGCAAACATTAAGGTTTACTGTAAGATATTTTGAAATTGTCTTTTTCCACCATGAAGGGTGGAACTTTGGTTTGGCGAGGCCTTAACCCCATTCCACTTGTTGACCACTAAGTACGGCAGGTGTTATTGAAAATCAATAATAAAAATGTTTATGTACGTTTAGTTACATGTCTACTTGTGAACTACACCCGAACACGCTCGGACACATAAAGATATGAATGAAGAAAGACGAGAAAAAAGTTGAGACGTAATAATCACATCGCTGACATGAACTAAAAACGAGTTTTTTCGATGATTTCTGTAGCATATAAAGACTGGGAGTCTGTGTGAAGTTGTGTGTGTGTAGGTTTATTTTTCGGTTTCATTAGCAAGTAAAAGTTTTAAAGGTATTATTTAGACACAATTTCATAACCGAAAATTAATAATAGAAAAAAATGAAATATGTGGCACTGGGAATTCGAAATGTACCCTGCAATTTTAACGTTTGCGGTGTTGATGGTGTCAGTGATAAATTGACCAAGGTAGAATAATTTTTATATCTCATCCAGAATAATGAAAACTTGACTTTACTTCGCAGACTTTGCCATAAGGAAGATTTTTTCTTGTGTAAACACAATACCGTTTAAAGTTACAGGTTCGAATGCATTTTATTTGTGGAATACATTTTACAATAGATTATTTAAAAGGTATCTTGTTGTTTATATAGGAGATAAAAAAGATTATAATAAAATACAATTGAATTATATTCTGTCTGTAGAACAAGCTTTTTGTTTAGGTATTTTCGATACAAATTCTGACCATAGACACAACTTTATCAATATCGTTTGTCTGTGAAAACTCTATCTCATATCCTATTAAAATTGTCTGATGTTTTCCAAAGTAGTCTTTTGCAGAATACCTTATAAACAATTTTCTATCGATCTACTCTGTTGTAATGGTTATCATGTATACCTTGCGTACTAAAGGTAATTTCTTCGGTATTAAATATTTTTATTCTATTAGAAGTCCCAGACTCTCTATTGAAGTCCATAGATAACATTATTGAGACTGTTTTAGGAGATATTATGAAAATTATTCTTATTTAAAAACAATAGACTTGGCGGTCTTTAAATCATTTACCAATTATTTAAATTTTCATCAATCGTTGGTATTAACGAGCCAACCCACTGTGCACCTATTTTAAATTAATCTTTCAAACAACTGAAGCTGTATGGCTTTCTCTTCCATCACTTGCTGAAGGGTCTTAACAATTCGGTGTATCTCAGTGAAGACTTGACAACAAGTGAATTTATGATTTTTTCGTCGTTGTTGTTGTCTATTGGTAAACTGAAGTATGTGTATTGGATTTGATTTTTAGTCACCCAATTACCAGTTTTACACCACACGATTTCAAGGTCGTACCACACCATAACACACGGGACATAATGGTGATAACCTATACCAACAATGTTGACCAACAGACAGACCTAAACTTATTGGCTGGCTAGTTGAGTGTGTCACAGATCTAATGCTGTTTGTTCACATATTTCCAAGATGAAACCTCCCGAAAAAATAAGTATATGTATATGTAAATATAAAACTATTAAACAAGCTTTCGATAACGAATGTTGTTAGGTCCCATCCCGTGGTAAACATTGCACAAAAGACTTAAACTATTCCCAGATATACATCTTTGTATTATGCATAAATATTAACACAACAATAACAACAACAAATAAGAAGAAGAAACAAACCGAAAATATTTCTTGGATAGTTGGCGACTATGCAGTCGACCGATCGACTGCTCTCTCCAATCGTTTATTGGGAATGTCGTTTCTATTCCATTTTTTAAGTTCGAACGGTTCGTATCGGGGGAAAAATGTCTTCTTCGCTAACGTTAAGCGCAAATTCGACGGTCAACTATCTGATAAGTGTATTCTTTGAGCATGGCGATCATCGTACGAAAAATTGGCTTCTTTCAAATTCCCCGTGGCCGTTATTTGGAATTTTAGCCTTTTATTTGTTGTTCTGTTTATATTTGGGTCCTCGTTATATGCGTGATCGTAAACCCTACGAATTAAAGAACACCATGATCATCTACAATGCCGTACAAGTGTTAATTAGTTGTATTCTATTTTATGAGGTAAGTTTTTGCTCATTGGCTGGCGGAAAAGGATAATATTGATAAATTGATTTTGTTTGTGTAAAATATCGATGTGAAGATAAAGTGAATTTTCATATAAATGAATGTGGTGACAAATGGGATTTAAATCAAAAATATAAATAGAAAATGTTATTATGTTATTCGTTATTTTTGTAGAATATATTTCGAAAGGACTTTTATGAGTCGAATAACAATTAAAATACTGGAAAATTACAATACCAGATACAATTTATCTACTGATTGGCTTCTTTGAAAATATATAAATAAAAACATAATTTTCAAGGGGCTTTCGTGACCCGATTAGTATATAAATTGTAAAAACATGAGCCATAAGACATCTACATTAAAAAAACGTGAAGAATAATGAGAAAATAATAAAAAAACTTGTATAAAAAATATTTTACAATATATCTCTAAATTAAATAAAAACACCTTAAATAGAAAGCTAACACTTATTCAAACATATATCCCAGATGTGAAAAACGAGAAATATTTATATTAAAGAAAAGAAAATCCAATAAACGATGCATTCATTTAATCAGAAATAAACCAGTTAATGAACTCCACACTTACATTAGTGTTGAAAATTTATCCGTAAAATGTTAATGTGTATCCGAGATATCCAGTGCAGCCCAAAACATAATTTATGCAGAGATTGATGAAATCCCAAATTAAGAGTGACCATTATTGGTAGTGTGTGTGTGTCCCTTGTGGTTACAACCTGTATTTTCCTATGGACGATCAACTACATGCTACGATTAACTTAAAGAAAATATTTCTTTGAGCTATTTGCAGGATTTTTGAGCTAATAAAATTTCAAATTATATATAGGGGAAAGCTAGGGCACCTTTGAACACTTTTAGCTTAAAGCCTAATTTTTTTATAATTATTGGCTTTTTATATAACCCAACTAATGAACTAATGATGATGATGTAGCCTTTACATTGAATCTACAAACGACATACTTTCAGATCCATTTTTAATGGACGAAGCCGTTATGAAAAGCTATTTTAACAGATATGTTTTCTGAGCAAAGATCGGGTAACAAGAAAAATGGCGATGAAAATATACGAATACTGATCATCTGATCATCAACTGATCATACATTTTTAAGATTAAAACGAGTTGTTAATTCTATTGCTCGATTTATTTATAATATTAAATCTCGAGTTCACATATCTGATTAGGTTGTAGATTTTCTGGGGTTAAATTTTAAAAGTTTCGTTTCTGCTAGAGTTCTGCGTAATTTTTGCAATATAATTAAGAATGGTGTACCTGTTTTGTTAAGAAACATGTTCAGGTTCTCTGTCTCAACGAGAAATCCTCAAGTATTTATACCTAGGATATACAATTCCGCTTTTGAAAAATCCTGTGTTGTACGTGTTGCTCGATTGTGGAACTATTTGCCCATTGAACTGAGAATATTTTCTCAATCGAATAATGCTTTTCGTTTGAAGCTATTGCAATATTTACGTGGTCCTGATAATCGCATTTATTATTCTGTCAACTATTCTAACTTATTCATGATATCGGGTTTGCTTTTTATGAACTGTATGTTTTTTTTGTTTACATACATTTTCATTTCATTTACAGACAATTTCTTTGCACATTCTATTTTCTTTTTTCAATTTAATTTATATTTCATTTACACATATTTTATTTGTATTAATGACTGCAATTTGCTGGTGTTGGCTTTCATTTACGCCCTTTTGTTTTAGTGGTTATGGCTGGGGAGTCAATTATAATTGAATGTATTTTTAAGTTTTTTGTATTTAGATATAAGTTTTCTACTTAGTAGTTTAAATTTATTTTAGGTTCTGATACATATCTTGGCTTTCATGTTTAAGGGCACAAATCCACTAACAAAATTAAAACTATTTTATAATATATATGACACAAAACCAACACAAATATTTAAATATCTTAATATAAGAAAAAAATGGAATTAAACCAAAATAAAAATAAACAACTCAAATCTGAAAAAAACACGGTGTACTATGAAGGTACAACAACTTTCAATATATATATTTAAAATACACTTCTGCACCTGAAATCGATTTCTGTTCATATAACTATGGATATTTCTTGCGCGTGCCAACAAGTGATTTTAATTTATTTCATATTTTATTCAAATTAAAATAAATGCAAAAGTGAAATAATAAATATCTTAAAATTGGACGACGTAAAATACGCAGTTATTGGAATTAAGTTTTTACATTTTTTAAAACTATACATACATAAAAAATATAAGTACCGCATTAACAAAATTCTGGCACACTTAGAGAAAAATGCTACTTAAAAAGTGGAGTAATATTGATAATTTTTGGTAGGAAAATTTACTAACCAATTTGAAATTAAAATACCAAATCACAGCCAATGACCAAACTCCTCAAAATACTGAAATTTGGGAGAATGTGAGGACTGTCCTTTAAAGTCTATCAATATTGATAATTTTTGGTAGGGAAATAACGCTACCTACAAAAACGCTACCTACAAAAGTTATCAATATTGATCGTTTTTGTAGGAAGATGTGTTACCCAATAAGAACCCAAAAATGCCTAAAGTATCGAATATTTCGGGGTACCGTCATATGGCTCTACAATAAGGTGGACCGATATATCCCATTTTTAATACCAAATATTAAAGGAGTAATAGCAATGTATGAGCAAAATTACAAAGATCTATCTTAAAAATTACGAGCTCTATCGTGATATCAACAGACAAACAGACGGACATGCATAAATCCATAAAGAATTTTATTCTGATCATAAATATACAGTGGCGTGCAGAAGTGAGTGGATGTTTGAACTTAGAACACTTTTTATGTCTTAAAAATGGATGGAAAAGACCAAATTTAAAATTGTTGTTATATTTTATTAGGTATTTTGTAGTTAACTAAACTTCCTATAATTAAAAATTCATTTCTTCAATTTCTAAGAAAAAAACAAAGAAAACAAAATCAACTCCATCGCACGTTTGAAACAAAAAAAATGAAGAATACGAATATTTTTAGTACTTATATCGAAGTTTTATATTTTTCAATATTCATCCAATCACATGAGATCAACTGCCAAAGTTCATCTAAATTATTAGTGGCTGTTTGGAACTGTCACACCTGTCTTTTTAAGATTGATCCGATAATATTCTTCGGATTGTGGTCGGGACTTTGTGCTGACCACTGTGTTAAAAAAAATTGCTCACGCAAATATATGTTGCTCAAAATTGCTTCTTTTACAGGATAGGCATTCTTATCTACAAAACCGGTTGAAATGACTCTACAATGATCTCTATATACATTATTCATTATTATATTGTCAATTTGTTTACATCGGTCCAAGGTCCCACAAGTTAAAGCCAACCCATACCATGGCGATTCCTTAATCGTGCTTCACATTGCCCCATTGAATTAGTTTTCATCACCAATTATGTTTATAGTCGAATTAAAACCAGTTGAATTCGGTTTCGTCGGATCCGACCACGCGTTTTCAGTTGAGCACTGTTCAACTTTTGGGCTCATTGAAAACTTTTTATACTGATTTTGCAGGTTTTTGTTTTTTACTGCTGCTATAACCAAAGCCGGGAAGGGCTCTTCACGCCGTCCACCGACTGACAGGGTTGACGAGTACTAACGAAGGATATTTTGGTGCTAAAACTTATCAATTTACATTTTACATGTCATTAGACGAGGGTCTACACAACTTAGAAGCGTTTATGACTTTTTATTTGAGATTTGGGAACAACGGAACACCGTTTTTGTAGCTATATGATAACTTATTGGCACAATATAAGTTTTTCACTATTTATATTATAAGTTATGTATTAGTTTTTTTTTAACTATATAGGGTTTCCACAATGTTTTCAGTAAACGGGATATAAATAATGTAAATCTAATATAAAAAAAACAATAAAACCAAAAAATATTTTAAAAAGTGACGTGCAGAAGTGTGTACATACGATTTATTTCCGTGTTTTTAATTTTTCTTTGTGCTTATTTTCGTTTTTCTTTTTGCATAGTACATAATAAATGACAAAAAAAATAATTTTGCTATTTTAATATTACTTTTCTGACGTGAAATGTGTCCAAAATCCACTCGCTTCTGCACACCACTTTAAGTATATATACTATATGCGGTTTCCGGCGAATATTTCGATGTATTGCAAACGGAATGACAAATTGAATATTGTGGAGAGCATGAAAAGTAACTCTTTAAGTGGTGGCTTGTTCCATTTGATATAAAATATATATACGCAACAAGTCGTTTTGTATATTTAAAACATTTTCAACACAAAACTAAAAACTTTAAAAATGAACGAAACATAATGATTTCTTCCTACAGTTGAGTTGGGAATAGCATAAATTTGTTTTATTCTTAACAGAGCAATTTGTCTTGAAAGCTATAAAATATGTACTACGATTTGATAGAAATGATAGAGACTTTATCAATCGGAAATTACTCGAGTATTAAATAGTGGTAATTAAAAAAAATGGATATGATAATAACTCCCGTTTTTATCATGGCACAATAATACAAGCTTGAATTTTATGATGGCAACCCTTTTTAATTTGGAACTCGTCTATCAATTTTAAATAATATGAAAAATAAATTTCATAAAATTTTATGTGTGTCGATTGGCATGCTTTCAATAAATTAAACAAAATATATTTTTTAAATCTGAACCATGCTCTCAAGATTTAAAATTTTTGAAAGCTGAATTAGGTCAAAGGAAACTTTATGAAAAAATTGGAAATATATGACTGCATAAGACTACCTTGTATAGTTACACCATGGGAATTTATATGTCCATTTCAAATAAAATTAAAAAACAATTCCATAAAATGTTACGCATAGCAATTGGCAAATTTCAAGAAATTAAAAATAACATTTTTCCTAAAGCTCCTGATTGTTCTCAAGATTTGACTAAGAATGTTGCATTTTATATTTGTAGGTTTTATAGGCAGGGAACTTAAAAATATTAGTAAATATAAATGATTGAAAAATGTTTGCCCCTGGACACAAGATTTCCTTCGAAGGAAGATATTTTCGTTTAAATTTTGAAAGCTGAATGTTGCCAAAAACAAATTTATGAACAAATTGGAAACATATGACTGCATGAGACCTTGTATAGTTATGCCATGGGCAGATATTTTGAATATTAAATAATAAAATTAAATCGAGATAATGCACTTTAACGCGATAAAAGCTATAATCTGATCGCGGCTTAAAAATAAGTAATGAAAACAATAATAAAAAGGCTGTTTTTTAATTGTGACAATCTTTTTGCTGTCCGATAGAACCATTTTTGTTGTATCGTTTACTTTTTGCAATTTTCTCTTTTTAAAACGAAAAATTCGAAAAATGCTCTGTAAGTTAATACTGGAATAGTAAACAAACACATTAAGATGTAAATGCGAACATATCAGTAGCAATTCGAATATTTTCAGCCGAAATTTGAGTATTTCATTTGTATTAAAAATTATTTTTTATTGCTATTCAGATTTTCCATTTATACAAATCAGTAACTTATAAGAGTTTGCTGTTTCACGGAAGCATATTGTCGCAGATCCTATTAAGTTTTAATATGTTTCATCCTTAAAGCGAATACTGAAAATCCGGTTAAAAATATAGGTTTGCGGTCTGTTACCCGCGAATAAATTTAGTTAACATGTATAACTCCAAAGTTTGGCCTATTACGAATTTGTTCCTAAAGTAATTTTCCATTCCAGACCATGAGCTGTCAATTATTAGATTTTACATATAGAATCAAAAAGATATATATTAACTAGTTACTTGCGAGATATAAGCTCAAAAACATTTTGTTGATTGTATACTACATTTGGGGTCCAAAAATCTTTACTTTATTACTATTGAATATATGAATACATTATTTTTTTATATTTTTCGCTACAACAGTTCTATCAAGCTGGCTGGGGAACGACATACAATTACAAATGTGCTCCGCTGAAATATGACACCGATCCTCATTCGATGAGAGTAAGTAAAAGATGATAATTAAAAAAATACATTTTTAAAATTAAATTTTATTTCATATATTTCAGATGGCCAGAGCAGTTTGGCTATTCTACATGGCCAAAATTACCGAGCTGTTGGATACAGTCTTCTTTGTTTTACGGAAAAAGGATAGACAAATATCATTTTTGCATGTCTTCCATCATTTCAGTATGCCACTGGGTCTATATTTTGCTGTGCAAAATTATGCAGGTAGATAAATTTTGAAAGATTATCAATTCACAAGTCTTTCCTTCTTAATCAGATTTCGAATTAATCGAAATTATTTTCTTCATTAGCAATTACATTATTCTAAATGTTTTTTTTTCATTTCAGGTGGCCATGGTACCATTGTTTGTTTCATCAACTCCTTTGTTCATATTGTCATGTACATCTATTATATGCTGACTGCCATGGGTCCCAAAGTACAAAAATATCTGTGGTGGAAAAAATACATTACAGTTTTGCAGCTTGTAAGTATTTACCGCTTCATGCCGACGGACTTCGTATTTAATTATTGATTTTAATTTTTTTCATCTTTTCAATAGCTACAATTTTCAATTGTTTTTGTGCACTCAATACAAGTTCAAATACGACAAAATTGTCTCTATCCCAAAGGTGTTGCCGCTGTCATAACCTTGTACTCCTGTATTTTCTCCTATATGTTCGGTTCATTTTATATTCAAAATTATCTGCACAAGACGGAAAAACGATCACCAGTGAAAAAGGATTAGAAAAATGCTCACCAACTGATGGGAAATGGAAAATTTTATATAAGACCATCGGCATTTAAATTATTTTTGCATTATGTATATTTTAAGGTTAATTTATTGCATTTTGAAAGCTTCATATTAAATATTAAGATCATGTATTATTTTCATTTTTATTGGCAAATTACAACAAAATCAAAGATCAGTATGAAATATTTTATTTTTTTATCTTTAATAGTAAAATAATTAGAAATGTCAACAATATACAGAATTATTATCAAAAATCGGTAAGGCTTGCACAATGGACCACTTTGGATACAAGTGCTGCTTTTCATAGTTGTACTCTCAACAGTCGAAAATAAACACTATAGGCGCGTTTAAACTACAGCTGTTATTGTGATTAACTGCACAATTTCGATTTAATTGCTAAATTGAGCTCAATTTACAATACCAAATTAAATTGACAATACTAAATTAAACCTAAATCGGCTCGATTTATAAATCGAAGTACGAAATCCTACCTGTTTAGACTAGTAATGAAATGAAGTGGATTTGTCAGCTGTGTTTTCACTCCTGTCATATATGGTTAATCATTATTTTCATAATTTTGTTAAGATTTCAGAAATGTAAAAACTCATTTGTTTTTTAATTATAGCAATCTTTATTATAAATGCAACGAAACAATTATTTTTCAGCAGCTGACACATTTTTGCAGTTATTTTGAATATTGACTAATTATAACGCATACTTTAGGTAGAAACCTCGATTTAGTACAAGATTTCGAGCAAATCGAGATAATAAGTGGATTTAATTTTGTATAGTATATCGAGGTAAATTCAGCTCGATTTAGCAATTAAATCGAGATAATACACATTATCACGATAAAAGTCTAAACGCGCCTTAAACCCACACAATATCTCGATTTGTTCGAAATCCTATGCTAAAGGCCCATTTAGACTATGCCTTCTAAATCGACTCGATTTGTTAATCGAGGTACAAAATACGAGCTGTTTAGACTAGAGGCGCGTTTAGATTACAGCTTTTACCGTGATAAAGATCATTATCTCGACTAAATTGCTAAACTGAGATCAATTTGCCTCGATTTAACATACACAATTAAATCAGTCACTCAATATCTCGATTTGCTAAAAATCCTATGCTAAATATTCAAATAGAACCCCCTGTAAAGTATGCATCAAAATACCGTATAATTCAAAATAGTTGAATACCAAAAATAAAAAAGTATGTAATTATTTTTTGTTGTAACCTTTTCTGTAGCATACTTTAAGGAAAAGTCATTATTTTTTTTTTTGTGAAAAAGTCATTATTTAATTTTATTGTATTTATGTACTATTGTTGAAATTGCATCTACGAATTAAATTCAACCGTGTCAAGGTTCGGACATTTGGCATCACACCAGAACATTCCTTTTACACTGTTACACTCCAAAAGTAATTTTAATTCAAGCTTAATTAAATTGTACAAAATATAGTACAATTTAGTTCACATAAGTACTATACTTCCATATCTAAATTCTACACACTAACAACAAACATTATTGCAAATTTTAGGTTTCCAGCTCTCTCCATTCACCCAAATCAAAATTGTACCAAATTAATAAAAACATTTACATACTTCTTCGTACACATAAATACAAAACTCAATAATATATATATATATATATATATATATATGAAAAAGTCATTATTTAATTTTATTACCATTTAGTACTTTTTGTTCCCATAAGTACGAATTTTCTAAACAACCTCAATCCTACACTGTTACACTCCAAAAGTAATTTTAATTCAAGCTTAATTAAATTGTACAAAATATAGTACAATTTAGTTCACATAAGTACTATACTTCCATATCTAAATTCTACACACTAACAGCAAACATTATTGCAAATTTTAGGTTTCCAGCTCTCTCCATTCACCCAAATCAAAATTGTACCAAATCTAGTGCCGTTTAGTACTTTTCGTACACATAAATACAATTAGAACTAAATATATATATATACAATTAGAACTAAATTTAGTACTTTTCGTATACTTTTAGATCGAATTTCCAAAAACCCTTTTGTACATCTTTTGCATCAGTGACCCACATTCCAAATTTCAGAGTACTAGCACTTCCCGTTTACTCAAAACAAATGGTACCATATTTAGTACATTTTAGTATTTTTCGTACCCTTCTAGTTCGAATTTCCAAATTGCCTTATCTCACGCGTACACACCAACCACAACCCACAATCAAAATTTCAGGCTTCAGCCGTTTCGCTTGGGCGATAATCAGTTACGCACTTTAACATATGATAATAACTATGCTCCTGCTTGATTTTCCAAACATAGTGTCTATAAGTTTGTGCTTTATTTCCTCAGAGTATAAACAGCCTACTAGTAGCAAAATTATAATAAAATAGAATCAACATAAAAGGTCTTAAAATTAAAAAAAAAAATGAATACACACCACATGGTGAAGGTTATAAAAAGTTTGGGCCGGTCGAATTTAGTGCAATTACAAATTAATAACGATTCATCTTTTGGTGGAGGATTTTGAAAATTCTGAATCTGCTATTTGTTATCAGAGTTTTTTATTTTAATTTTTGCTAAACCAAATTTCGCCACGACTTTTGACGACAACAATTTCTGAACGGCAATTTCGAATTTATAAGTTTTTCTTTTTTTGAGAAATTCCATTTTGAGTAGATATATTCTAAGCGACATGCTTATGGCACCATTCGTTCCGACCAATAATTGCATTTTTGTCTTCATTGAACTGCACCGTTGGTTTTGTAAATACAATTTTGCAAATACAATTACGTTAAAGAAGTTCGCTAATAGATTCTAAATGCATGATGGCCGTCTAACTGGACACACTTGCTGTCGATATTAATTCATATGGCAAAGTGAAGTGTTCAAAGTTGAATAATAGGAATTTGTAGTCGTTATTTTGTTTCCCATATTCTTCCGTACTATGATCTTGCAATTGAAAAGAATGACGGACTAGCGACTAAGAATTTCAAACCAAATATCAAGAATAGAAAAATACAAATTTTTATTCTAGAATGTATAACAGATTCCAAAAAAAAAAGATGTGAAAATAGAAGGCACGCTTATCGTTGTCGTAAAATAATCAGTCATCTGGCGCACAAAGTGCCACAGCTGGAACGGAAAATATTAAGACAATAATATATTTTTCGGCAAACCCGAGGTTGAAATTACAGGAATAAAAAAATCAAACTAAGAATTAAAATAAGTTCTATTCAATACCAAATCACCACTAAACACACATCGAACAAACGCGAACTTCGAACAAGAAATTGTGTTTCGAGAAACCCTTAGTATAGGCCAGCAATACGAAATGGTTGTTCCCGACTCCTGAATATTCTTAAAAGTCCTGGAAAATACCTGATAAAAATGAGGATTGCTGCTGGAAATATAAGAAAGATGGCATCTTACGCCAGATTTGTCGGGATAAATTTGGGACTCTGCATATGAGTGATATTATATAAATGTGAAATGCTCATGTTAATATTTGTTGTTGTTGGCAATAACAGAAATACTCCTGGTAAGTCGCTCAAACCATCTACAATGGTGGCCAAAAATAAAGCAACTAAAATTGCAAAGATAATAAATGCCGCATAACTTATTCAAAATAAAGATATGGTGTTGGTTTTTCCAGTTTTAAATCAGGTAGGGGAGACTGGGGCACCTTCGGCATCGGGGCACATGCGGCAATCGCGTTTTCGACATGAAGCTCTAACTGTACATCACTAGCTTCGATACATAGGTATCGAATATTAAAATAAATAACTGTCACAAAGTTTGAAACCTCTAGCTAATAAAATCATACAGATGATTACAATGTGCATTCTTATAAAAATAAGTAATGTTTTTAGATGATTGGCAGAAAAATATTCGGCAGATAGTGCAATAATATGTTCATAAAATGTTTTTGAGTTTGTCTTTAAAAATAATCCTTTAATATTGCTCGAAATTACATATATAAGACCAAACGTGCTTATTCTGTCGAAAAAGCGATAGAAAAAAGCTATTTCTGATGGTATATGGGGCCTTGAGACGTCAACGTTCGCCGCTAGAAAATATAGCCTTAATAGTCAAACATTGAGTCACTTATTAAAACAAAATATAACCCTAGAGGATATGAATTCCAACCAGACTGATGATTTTTAACTGATATTAATTATACCCTGCACAACTATGTTTTCAGGGTATTATAGCTTTATGCAGCCCCAAGAGTTTTTACCGCCGCGAAATATTGATCTAGACCCACATTTAAGTATACCGATCGTCATATCTCCACAAGCTGAGTCGATCTAGACATGCGTGTCCGTCCGTCTGACCCTTATAATTTGTAAACACGATACAGGCCACAGTTATGGACCAATCTTTCCAAAATTTGGATGTCGGATGGGTTCTGTCCAGTGAAGACCCCTAATGTAAATGTAAAGATCGGTTAATGTTTAGGGGATGAAATGGACCAAATACTTAATTTTTGTCGGTTTTTCTTGTCGCCACAGAGACAGCAATTATAGCCCAAACATCGCGAATTTTCACTTGGAGAAGGGGATCGGGCCAAAGCATGCTGGTTTTGATAAAGATCGGTCAAGAGCGGATCAAATGTACCCTGACTTTTGTGTGAAAAATTAAAAAAATTGTATTCTATTTACCCCTGGAGGACATAGACCCGAGAATTTGATAGTTTATCCAAGAGGAGTGGTTGGCCTTTAAATTGGTACCAAATACATTGTCGTATGTTCTCGGATGTGGGAGATACACTTAAATATTTACAAAAGAAAAAAATCTTAAAATTAGGTGGTTTATTATATTGACCAAAAACGTTGATATATATCTTCCTTCGTAAAATAAGAATATGAATATATTATAACTAGCATATGCCCGCTACGTCGTTAGCGGATCTTTTTAAATTAAAATAAATAAACACTAATTTAGCTACAAAATATACTTATGGTCCCATATCTTCAATTTTGTAAGAAAATCTCAGATCTTACTCCGCATTTCTTTCGAACAGAAACATTGATGCCTCTATCCTACTAAATCGAGTGCAGCTTACTTATATTAATATTTTCGGAAAGTGTACTATTGTCTCGATCCTCCGAATTGACTAATACAAATAGGAAGTTTCTCAAATTATTTTGTTCCTTCCGGTAATGGGAAAAAGTAGTAAGTTTAAGTACTTGGTTATAGCACGAAATTGTAATATTATATTTTGCACAGCGTATTTTCTCAATCCTTCCGATGGACACATGCAAATAGTACCATAATACGGTTTTTAAAGTGTTTGCTCCTTTCGGGAATTTAATACTAATGGTAAAATATGTAGTACGTTTTAGTACTTGTGTACCATTTTAATATAAAATTTTGCACAGCACATCATTTGTTATGAATTGCAGAAATTTAGTATTTCTGGTGCGTTACGTATTAGAAAATCCCCAATGGAAAAACTTTTCGGTATTTTTAGTATATCCTCGTTTCCTATTTAGTAATTTTTACTAAAAATTTTCAAAAAACCATCTTTAATTTGTTATAGATAAATATACATACAAAATTTCGGGACTATACCTCTACTCGTTCTGTCGATTACAATATTTAGTACTTTAAGTACAAATGTCATACATTGCGGAAAGCATTGTTTTTCATAGAAAAAGTTTTGTACCCATATTTTATATCTACCCGTACCACCGTATACAATGTGGTGTACTTTTTAATACATTTTAGAACTTAATTCTACAAAATATTTGTGTATAAATGTTTATTGACATAGTTCTAGATAAGTATTTAATAATAAGTTCCTATCTTTATCCGTTCTACCGTACGCAATATTTAGTACTTGTATTCCATTCGTATTCTATTTGTTTATAATATACAAAACTAAATGCCGAATTCAGAATTATACTTTTCCCTACACAGTGCAATATTTTGTATTTTTGGTGCCATATAGTACGAATAAAATAATAAATTTACATTTATATTTTTTACCATTCGCTGTATAATATTTAGTATAATTTTCCAAATATATTTATGCATATCGCTCCGATCCGATTTCAATCTTTATCTCTCCCATTATAACTTAATATTTTGTACTATTTTAGTACTAATTCCAAAAAAATTATTACTGTATAGCATATTATTTGTAATTTCTATTCCTTCAGGTTTCATTATACTACAGTATATAGTACTAACTTTAAAAGAATTATGCATAGCATTATATTTGCAATAGAGTAAGCTACATAATAAATTCTGGATTTCTATTTATACCAGTTCCATTGTACTTTATTATTTAGCACTAATTTCCAAATGTTATGCATAGAGTTCTATTTGTAATAGTTAAAGCTATATTCGAAGTTTCACATTTAGACATTTTATAACTGTTTAATATATTCTAGTACTAATTTCAAAAAATATGTGTGCCCACCACCATAATATTTACGTAGTATAATATTTAATACTTTTTAGTACTAATTTCCAAAATTTTCACAAATTGTTTATCATTTGCACACAAAAATTGCAGACTTGTAGTTCCAAGTGTTTCGGCGTAGTACAATATTTAGTACTAATTTCTAAGAAATATTTTTGCACATCATTCTATTTGTAATAGCTTAAGCTACGTATCAAATTTCAGATATCTATCCCTACCTGTTCCATCGTTGTACATTTTAGTACCTTTAGTACTAATTTACAAAATTTTTCGCACATTCTTATTTGCTTATCATTGACAAAGCTGCCTACCAAATTTCAGAGTACTACTTCCAACCGTTCCGCGAATAATACAGTTTTTAGTACTTTCAAAAAATATTTTTGCACATAATTCCATTTGTAATAGCAAACCCGACCTACATGCCAAATTTCAAGTTTCTAGCTTTAGCCGTTGATGATCAGTCAGTCACTTATAACGCAACTCTTTTATATATATCGATAATCAGTAGTGTTTGGCGGGTTATTTGGGATACCATTTGTATTTTGTTTTTGCAAAATAGTCAGGCTTAATAACAGTTTGTTGTTTTTTATAAAAAACAACTATCACATTAGTGGGGAATGTATGGCAAATTTCAAGTCTAGCTTTAGGGGTCTGGGCCTTGATGAGGGAAGTCACTTATAACGCAACTCTTTCATATATATAGATAATCGCGAAAAAGTTGCACATCTTCGCGAAATATGAGAAATGTCATAAAAATATAGGAGATTACGTCAATATTTTCATTATATTAATGACATGTATCAACCTAAAAATTAATTTAAAAATATGTATATAATCTAAACCCCATGATGAACAAAGGATCAAAATCACACAAGTCTGTGTAGCGGTTTGTAAATTACAGCGACAACAAAACATGATATTGAGGGAAAATATTTGTTTTTGGTTCGAATAAATAATGTCATCATATTTATTTTTTTAATTTTATACAAGAAATTTCAGAAAAAAAATTTGTGGTTATTCTTTTATATTACCCGAATTTCGCCGAAAAATTGACGTATATAAAAATAATAACTTCTTGTGTATATGTATACAACTTGCAGATTGTAGCAAGACCCTTCCGATAAATTTTGGGGTTCTATATTATGAAATATATATTTTAAATTGCGTCTAAATCGCGTAATTCTAATATTTTGCGAAATTTCATTTGACGGCTAAGATGTACTACATGTTGCATCGAAGTACCCAAAAACTCGCAAAACGCAAATAATTTCCGAAAACTCCATATGCCATTAACGCGCATCCGATTTTTGTGTGCATCATAAAAAAATACATTAAGATATTAAGAACCATGGATGGTCCAGCTCATTTTATTTTTGAGATAAATTGGGTACATCTCTCTTTCGGTTGAAGTTTATGTTCTGTTTTCGCAAAAGTCCAAAATCCATATATGGTCGTTTATTGAAAAGGAAATGATTCACAGGCATTGCAATAAAATCCGCGATATTTTCAAAAGCATTATTTGCCAAATTTCGTGGTCCCGCCCTTCTAGTAAAAGGATTTGCACGAATAGTATTTAATTTCATCCGAAACGTAAAAAACCTTACTGATCGCGGGTACCCATATCATTCAGTTGACAGATCTAAAAAATTGGCCCGAAAAATAGTTTTTTTTAGAAATTTGATCGCACAAAATTTTCACCTTCGGATGAGTACTACTCTGAAGCGGTGCATACTACATACACAAAATATATATCAAATTACTCAGATTCGCGATAATCTTATAATTAATTTTTAGAAATTCCTGTTTGCGTGTTAAAGCTACATGTAAAATTCAAAAAAAAAAAACACTCAAAATCGAGCTTCAAAATGTCAGCATCATTTAAAGGTAGATGCAGTTAAAATTTTGAAAAATGATACATGAAAGACGTAGTCCCCATTTTTTTGGCTTCTAGTTTTACTTTGACACGAAGACCGTGAAATGAGTAGCTTAGTCACAAATCGATAGAGAACATAAAAAAAAACTGGTTCGCCTCAACCTGTTTGTACACATTACACGATTATTGGATCGAATTGTTTATGCTAATGTTTTAGAAAACGCTAGGGTTCCCTTCGCTGAATAAAATATACCGTTGTTTCGGTGTTTCAGCTTGACAATAAACTCCAAACATGCACCAGAATATGTTAACGATTAGTTGCGGGAGTCCAAAAATCTAGGTTTTATAATGGCCAACACAATCATCACATCTTTACCATATAGAAAAATCTTTGGCAAAATCAAAACAAAATTAGAAGAAGACAAACACAATCTCTTCCAAAAGTTTCAGGATGCAAGCAATAGCAACTCCTCGTAGGTGTGCTGTCGTAATAAGTAGCTAAATTTACTTATTTAAGGGGACTCCACCATTCTCGGTTTTCTTTAATCACCAAAAACTACAACAAAACAATAACAACCAAATTTTGCAAATTTGTTTCTTGTTTTTTAAATCTTCAATTATATATGTGTAAATTTACCAACCATCACATGCATTGGTATTCATTTACCAGTCCAATGAAAATTTTGAAAATTTAAAATAGGGAATGGGGGAGGTCCTCTTAAGGGAACCCCCCTCATTCTCGATTTTTTATTTTTATGATTTTAAATGGGCTGGTAAATGAATACCAATGCATGTTAAGGTTTGTAACTTTACATGAAGATATAAAAAGGAAGAAAAATGATTTACAAAAAAATTTTCCTTATTTTTCATGGCGGGCATAACTCCTCATTGGAACATAGGAATCCGAAAATTCCAACGGTGTTAGAAAGAGTACATGTCTGGCTATCGTATGAACTAGGATTATTGACTTCGCACAACAATTAACAAAATGGCGGAACTTTGAATTTTTTTTTTAAAAAATCGCCTATTTTTGACCATAAACTAAGTTAAAAAATAAGGAAGATGTTCACCGATTGGCTTTATCCTAGTTTATTTGAAATCAATTGGGTTATTAGTTTTTGAGCTATCGTGCCCGACATTCGCAAAAACGCTGTTTGGAGAAAAATGCGTTTAAAGTTTGAGAAGCCCTCTTGCTGTCACCTGATGCTAACACAATAAATCGGCTATATCTTCAAAAATTGCTGAGATCTTCACTTGAAACCGAGAATGGGTGGGGTCCCCTTAAATGAAAAAAATTAAAAAGTGGATTTAGTATTGACCAAGCAAAAATTAGGTTTCCCTAGAATATTTTTTATTTCAAAATCAATTTTGCGTTTATATTTTTTATTTTTTATAATTGACCTATTTTTTCACTTTAAGTTTATTTTTAAAAAAGTTCCAGTACATTTATTAAGTTTGCATTATTAGTTGCTGTAGTTTTGGCCAACAGTGTTGGAAAAAATAGAATGGATATGAATTTTTATTTTATTTTTTTTTCTGAAAAGACATCCTCACACAAAATGTTTTTTGCATCAAACTCTGCTTAAATCTTCCCTATTTCCATTATACATTACCATACATTTTCCGCATTTCATTCTAATGATAGATATTGGATATAAAACCCGATTTTTAAAACATTGACACTTTGTGGTAGATGCATAAGAAGAAGTTGTATATCGGTAAGTCCCATCTTCAAATATTACAAGGCTTCTTTATAATATTACATTGTGCAAAGGTTCGCATTATACTTCAAAATGACTTTTCAGCAAAAAAATTACCACTTTTTGGTGGAGGTGCCAGAAGTAGTGGGACCATATTCGAATTTTTGTTAAGTTTGGAGGAAATATGATGTTCACAGTTTTTATGAAATCGGATGATCCCTTGTGAGAGTTATTGTGGGCAACAACCCTACGGACATTTGTAAATCGACACCAAATTCTCTGAAAAACAATATATCCGTATATCCGTATTGACCATAAGGCTGAGGATTTGATACCATAATGCGATCAGTTATAACTTTTATATTATAAAATTGTATAATGTGTTGGTCCGTCAGATTATACCAAGTTATTTGTCTGATTCCGTATCATTTCACTTTCAGCTGTTTTTTTTTCAGGTGTCATAACAATATTATGAACTTCGAAAACATTTAGCCAATTAATGACGAAACACAATAGTTAATTTGATACGATCAGTGGTTACCATGCTCTCGGGCTGATTAATAATCGGTGTGAATGAATGCCAAATGACGATGATGATGGCGGTGGTGTGTAAAAGATACAATTCAAAGAAACGAAAACAAACCAAAAAATATTCAATCTTTTGACTATTTTAACCGTTAATTTAAGCATTCGTTTTTAAAAATATTTATATTTTCAACTGGTTAATGATAAACAGAAACACACCTACCTACTTATGTATGTCCGAGTCTGTCTGTATTCATATTTATATAAACATTCAGCTAAAAGAATATTTTTTTTGCAGTTGTGTGTTTCAGATTAATAACCCAAGTTCTTTGATAGTCTGATTAGTTCCGCAAATTTCTAGGTTATTAAATGGGGGGATTTTTTCCAAGAGAATTAAAAACTTATTAATTCAGATATGAAAACATAAACAGAAAGAACTTGAACTTGACCTCCATTGTCAACTTTAATAACTTTATTCTTTTGCAATGTTAGTTTTAGTTTGCAAAAGTGGGTTAAACGAGTCGACTTTTTGAAATCTTCTTTTGAAGATAATTTTTGGTTGAACCATAGCATAGAAGTCTAACTGCTTTTAGTCGTTAAAAAGTCACAAATATGCCACTGGTTATTTGTGGGTATTATGTTTTTTTTATACCTCTGTCTTCTGGCTAATGAGGGTTTGATACGGTGAAAATGTGTCTCATCGAAATATTGGTTTTAGACGCCATGTTTCTTTGGACCAAATCCGTTTCAGAAAATTTGGAGTCGATTTACATATGTCCGTCCGTCTGTCTGGCAGGTGTGCACTATAACTCTCGAAGGGAATCACCGCTTTTATATTTTTAAATCCAATATTAGACGAAAGGAATGTCCGATTTGAAACAAACTTTGCACAACCTATTATCTTTACCAAAAATAGATAAAGTTTAATGATGGGACCCATTGGTTCACTCCTTCTGCTACCTCCCCCACCAAAGGGTCAAAAAATTTAATATTTTTAAATCCAATATCAGCAAAAGGAATGTCCGATTTGTACAACCTATTATCTTTACCAAGTCTAGATCAAGTCCGAAAATGGGACCTATTGGTTCACTCCTTCTGGTAATTACTCCACATTTTCAATATTTATAAATCCAATATTAGGCGAATGGAATGCCCGATTTGAACCAAATTTTGTACAACCTATTATCTTTTCCAAGTCTAGATGAGTGAGCGTATATATATATATATATATAAAATATTACGGTATTTAATATTCCGCTCAATTCGGACATTGCATTCGCATTGAATTAACAAATTTTCAAAATATTGACACTTTGTGGGGAAGGTACTACAAGGTAAGTTGTGCGAAGTTTGCTTCAAATCGGATAGCAAAATGTTGACCATGTTGGTTAGGAGGTATATCCCACCGGAGATTCCTAAATCGACTGAAACGGAATTTATATAAATACTTAGGAGATATTTATATCGCATCAATGTGGATTTACCCTCATTAGTCGTAATCCGGAGGGTATAAAAACGTGTATAAAGTTTACGTTAAATTGGTCCTGTTGTGGAGATACCTTCCATATACGATTTCTATAAATTTGTTATATAAAAGATGCATTTAAGTTTCTAAGTCAGACCGATTGACATAATAATTTTCATTTATTGTCGGATTACAAGCACGTGATTTAAATGACTAGCCCTTTTTATTGCCATTTGTGTGTAAAAAATACCATTCGAGTTGTGGAAATTATTCGAGTCGTTAACCTTTTGTCTGATGATATAACCAAACCGGACTAGTATTTTAAAGTTGTACGTACGAGTGTGTATGTATGTTCGTCATTCAACATTGCAAACTAAATGCGACTCCTCAGCTTGAATGATAGAGTCAAGTTCATGCAAAATAAGCGAAAAGGTCAGAGGTTTTTTTTGGCAGAGTTTATTAGAAGAGCTTTAAGCGCTGTTTTGATTATACAATCCACTTCTTACACCATGCTACCGACATATAAATATTATCATCTAATATACATATTATAAACATAAGTTGGCCGACATATTATACATACGATCGCATTATTTATTTATGTATGTAAATATAAATTATTTTATTGCCTAATTATTGTGGATTTTTTTGTTGGCCGTCTGAACAGCTATTGTATATGTATGTATTATATGCAGGGTGCGGAGAATGATTAAAATACACTCTTTCTCACGAATGCTCACGGCGAGAATTCGAATGTTTTTCAATTTATCGCGAATGATATAGTTACAATGAATGAACAATCTCTCGCGAATGTTTGCATTGCACGAATAATTCACGAAAGATAAGACTTCGCTGCACGTGTCGTCGATTCGTTCTTTTGCGAGCATTTGTTGCTGAAGAACATTCTTTTGAAAACCTCAAAATACAAACGTTCGCGAGCACTGTTAAAAACAACCACAAACAAACATATCATAAAAAGTAAACACACACAACGAATGAATATGTGTGTAGCAGAAAGTGTGTGCAATAACAAAACACATGCCCAACAACTATTGAGTTCACGAAATGAGCATTCACGAGAATTCGGGAATGTTTGTTTTCATTCGTGAGAGAATGTCGGAACAAATTTGAACAACGAAACGAACGTTTGTTATGTGCGTGCGAATATTCTTTCGCTAATGCTCGTTTGGTAAAGGATTTATCGTCATAAATTCATTCGTAAATGTATTTTAATTCATTCGCGAGCGAATTTTTGCGCACCCTGATTATACTGTGAGAGTCAAAAGAAAGTGTACACGAATGTTTATAATAATATTTTATACAACAAATTGTTTTTTTTTTCTAAAAGAAAAATTAACAAAATTTCACAAATAGAAAAATTGCATAGCAAATACAAAAAATAGTCCATATGTGACGCGTCAAAGGAAAGTGTACAACATGTTATTCCAATATTTGAGATATTGGACACAGTTAGATTTTACCGTTATTTTTTCTTTTTTTCATTTCTGCTGTATTTCTTTTATTGGTTCTAATACTGTCAATGATTTAGTAGTAAATTGGTTAGCAACAATTGAAGTTTGAAGACATTCTAATAAATTTTCCATAATAGGTAGACAAACCTCACTCGATACACGTGAGCTTATCATAAAATTTCACAATGAGGGAAAAACACTGCGTGAATTTGGTTTAACTTTCGGCAGGTGCCACAATACGGTGAAAATAATAATTGATAAGTATAAAAAGTTCCACAAATTGGAAAATCGTCGTAAATGTGGTAGGCCAAAAATGAATGAGGTTCAAATACGACCGATTGTACGAAATGTAAAGAAAGTACCATTAAAATATCCAAAGAAATTTCAGAATCGTCTGGAACTACTGTTAGTGTCAGTACAATACGTAGAGCACTACACGCTAACGGGATTCATGGAATGGTTCCAAGAAGAAAACCCTTAATATCCAAACCCAACCAAAAACGTCGACTCGATTTTGCTAATAAATATAAAAATAAAGATTTCTTTCTGGAATAATATAATATTTAGCGACGAATGCAAATTTGAATTTTTTTGGCAAAAGGAAACCTGCTAAAATTAAACAGTGAATTTGCCGAACAGAATTTAGTATGCATGGCAGCTGGTGGTAACATGGTTTTCATAGAAACCACAATGAATAAAATGGAATACCTTAACATTTTAAAGGAAAATTTAAAGCCTAGTGTTGAAAAATTGCGCTTGGATCGAGGTTGGATCTTTCAACAAGACAATGATTCAAAGCATACTTCAAAAGTAGTTAATGAATATAAAATGTCCGTCCTATTTGCATTCTTTTAAAGTTTTAAAACTTTTATGCTGTAATGGCTGTAATTTAAAAAATATGTTTAATTTTTGTGGGACGCGACCCATTTTCTGTACGATGAAGTGGCTATAATTTGACATTCCAGAAAGTTTACAACTTAGGTTCACGATTTTCACATTACTCCCACACAAAGGCCCCGCTTATTTTTTTTTTCTTTTCTTTTGTTCATTTTCCCAAATAAACATTAGGTTGTTTATTTGGGAAAATGTAACTTCGGGTGATGTGGACTATGCATCTAATGTGGACCACCCCCCCAAATGCTTGAAATATGTCAATGCCGCCTTCATAAATGTTTTCCTAATTAGTGAAAACAAATATCAAACTTGGTTTTTAATGTTGAAAATTTAGTAGTAGAAAATGTAGCTTTGATTGTAAAAGTGTGATTTGAACATTTGTTTAGCACAATAGTCGAACGTTTTTGCAAAATAGTCGAACATTTTGTTTTTCTCGAATATAAAGAAGTTATGTGGTTTTCCTGTTTTCTTTAGCAACAATATATGTTTAGCTGTGATTACAATCGGTGATTTTTAATTTTTATTCATTTTTGAAGCCAATAATTATTTTTAAATAAAAATATTCAATGTCGGGTAATGTGGACCACTATAAAAAAGTGGGACATTTTCATGAGGACGAGTTCGTAACAAGGACGCATTTATTCTATCGAGGAGGTATTCTATCCTCTGAAAACTTGATATGCGAAATTATAAGTGCCTCGGTTGGATAATGAAGCAAGGACCTTCAAAATACCGCAAATGGGGTGGTCCCTTAAATGGGGGCTATTCTATTACAGAAATCCATATATTTTTGCATTCATTTTTACCAAAGAGTGCAAAAAATTGAAATTTATCACAACCAATCCACAACCTACCTTAAACTTTCTGATCCTCGTTACCCACACCTACTGGTCCACATTACCCACCAAGTTATTATTATTCGCAGTTTAAAGTTTTTTTGAAATATATGCAATATATTTAGCCAACAAATCTATTGTTGGTATGTTCCCGTACTGCAAGAATCTACTAGATTTTACTGTTTTCTTCGAAATTAACCAGGTCATATGTTGTGAAAACAATTTCTTTTTACCGATGTTACGCCCACAATATCAAAAAAGAAAATGGTGGTCCACATTACACGAAGTTACTCTACCAGACAATGACACAGTCACCATATGAAGCACCGAACCATTTCTTAAGAAAATTTTAATAAGCACCACGTGGTGCAGGGTATAATAAGTTCGGCCAGTTCTAAGCATAGGTCACATGACTTCTTCACAATTATGGCAAAGTTTTGGATAGCCAATCCAAAGTCACGATCTGAACCCGATAAGAATTGTGTGGGTCCATTTGAAAAAATGATTAACGCCAACTAGATAATACGAAAGCAATGAAAACTCCAATATTGGATGAGTAGCACAACATTCCGAATAATTATGAGTTGCGGAAGTTGGTTCACTCGATGAAAAAACGTCTAAAATGTGTGGCTGTAATAAATAAAAAGGGCCAGTTTAATAAATAAAATAGTGATTAGTCGGTAGCAATACACTATACTTGGTAATAATTGTTCGATAGTAAACTGCAATATATATATATATATAAAATTCCTAATGCCACCTCTATTCCTACTATCAGTTTTATTACAATTTAGTACTCTTCATACATGTAAGCACTTATTTCCGTACCAAAAACCCTTTGGTATTCTTTTTAACTCTCCGTCTGTGACCCACATTCCAAATTTTAGGATTCCACCTCTCCCAGTTGCTCAAATCCGGATCTCACAGTACCAAATTAGCTGTATTTTGGTGCCATCCCCGTTTTGGTGTAGCCCCATATAACGGTAGCCCCACTATTCGATATTTTGAGAATTTAAAACATATTTTTCTCACGTATTTTTCGGTATGTTCAAGGTCCTATCCTAGAAGCGTCTATTAACTTTTGTTAACCTCATGGTAGAGGTTATAAAAAGTTCGGCCCGCCCTAACATAACCTCATTTTTACTTGCTTATTATGCTATTAAATATTATCGACATATTTTGTAAATTAACGATTAACATTATACTGGTTGGAAAATGTTCGTATAGTCCATCGTTTTTTTACTATATCTGAAATTGTCTTTCTTTGGTTGTGGTTTTGCTTCGTAGAATTCCAAGATGAAAACATTTCGAAATTTTACCAAAAGTTGCCCCTGGATACAAAGATTTACATACCATTTTTGTCGAATTATATCAATGGGTCTTCAGAGTTAGGTAGTACAATAATTGTTGTGTAGGATATCATTTTGTCGTCTTAGTTTTGCTATAGTGCATAAGTCTGCTTAGAGCAAAGAACTTTTCACACAAATTAAAATAAAAACAGCAGTGTTAATATGTAATTAGTTTTATACATTGCAAAGAATTGTTTTTTTTTCAGTTCCGCACAACATTTTCATTTTGTAATGTCGTGCACGCGACTAAATAGATACAGAATTGTTTCTATTCGTCTAATAGTGTACGTAACATAATTCCAAAATCGACAATTACGCGCACTCTTACTATACATATTGATGCGCCCTATATAAGGAAGTCTAGTCCAGGCGATATTTGTTTGAAAAAAGAATTAGCAATTCAATCACAGAAATATGCTTTTATAAATTACTATGTAGTACATTTCGTACATATATGGACTAGATTCTGAACGAAATATTATAGAATGCTAATAAAAAACTAATGAAAAATGTAATTATAGAAAATGTCATTATTTGTGTAGAGAATGTTTTAAAAACGACAACAGCAGACCGGGTACTTAGTCCGATTTAGTGGTGTTCTATTGCAAAAGAAAAGGATATCGAAATCGGAAAAGTGAAAAACATAACGAAGGTGAATACGCTCCTGGCGAATTTAAATATTTCTATAACTGAAATTCCAATAAAGGAAAAACATCGATTCATACTTGTCATATTGGTTTTGTGTGTATAATAAAACATATTTATGGTTTCTAGAGATCTCTGCAGAGAAGATCCCTTAAAGATATTATATGACATTCTACAAAATCACAAAGGTACGTTGATCAGTATTTGTATATCCCCCTGCAATAAGGAAACCCTGAAATATTGAAGGCCAAATAAACTTTTGTTAAAGTTAGTTTTATTTCAAATTCCATATACAGCATAAATCACATGACGTTGGTCGCACTAGGCGATAATAGTTATAAGTGATATCAAATAAAGAGCACAATTGTTTTAGATATACCCGATATGTCCCTAAAACGAAATCGTGTATAACGATTTTCAACTATTTTTTTTTCTTATTCCAGGACACGTGAACTGGTATAATAAAATAAGGTACAGTGGAATTTCGGATATAGTCGAGAAAATGTAATTGTTAATCGTTAATTAGCAAAATATGTCGATAATTTAAAGCCGAAATTTCAAAAGCGAGTTTATGTTTGGCCGGGCCGAATTTTTTATATTCTCTATGTAAAATTGAGGGGGGCTCCTAGGACAAAATTTATGTAATGATAGGACCTTGATCAAACCGAAGATGGCGCAAGAAAAAGTTGTTTTAAATCCTCAAAATATCGAATAGTGGGGCTACCGCTATACAGGGCTATACCAAAACGGGGATCGACATTGATAATTTTCGGTAGTGAGATTTGTCACCCAATAAGAATATAAAGTACTAATGTGTTATACAATGAGAATCAAAAATACCAAAAAAATCCAATTCGGTGTTTAAAATCCAAAAATTGTAGGGTACCGTTATATGGGGGCTACACCAAAATGCAATACCGAACATCGTTTCCACGACAGAGGGGTCTACGATCCAAAATTTCAGAGCTCTACCTTAAATATTACGATCTATATCGTGATTTCAACAGAAAGGCAGAAGGGCCGACAGAGGGATATTTACCTTTTTATTAAATTTATAATTTTTTTTTTTAATTGTTACATTTTATGGTAGAGAAACCAAAGATTATGGGCCTATATTGCCGACAACTACACTTAATCTTTATTTAATATCAATAGTAAGTTCTGTCATATTTAAACCACACAGGATATACTTACTATTCGCTTTATATAAGTTATATATTTTTATCAATGAGTTGACCATCTGTGGGGAAACACCAGAATATGTGGCCCTATAGTCCCCACCTTCGGATATAATATAGGTCTGGTAAAATATTACGATGTGGAGTCAATGGATCAAATCGTTTACCTAAATTGCTCCACATGAAATTTAAAATTTTTTTATATTGGCCCTTTGTGGAGGACTAATGGACTAATGCGTCCAATATTCGGCTTAGTAAAAATATTACGTTGTGTACAATTTCGTTGAAATTGGATACTCATTTCGCTTTGTATGTGATGTAAAAGTTTTCTAAATTTTAACTCTTTATGGAGGAGGTACTAGAAAGTGTAGACCGATAAGTATCCTCATCATCCAATATAATATAGGCTATGGAATATATAGGATATGGGACTTGATCTTGGATTGTTATAGTAAATAGGTTGCACAAAGATTGGTTCAAATCATATAGTCCGTTCGTTCGCATGATATTACAAAATTAATTTTCAGCTACATTTTGACCATTTTGTGTGGGGGGTACCAGAAGGAGTTGATCGATACTCTCCCATCTTCGAACATGAACTAAGTTTGGAAGAAATATTACTATGTGAGAGAACTAGCCGGTCAGACAAACAGACGGATATTTGTAAATCGACTCCAAATTGTCTGAAACGGATTTGGTCCAAAGAAACATGGGGTCTAAAACTAATCGGCTGAGTTTTCACACATACACTTCACCTCAGAAGTTACCTCCTGTTCTGCTTCTTACGTGAATTGAAATTTTTGAACTTCTGTACAACAAAAATAAACGACAACATGGTACTTTGCAGTAATAGTGTTGCCATACAATTAAAATGCATTCGTTTTTAACATTGTTTCTGTAATTTTTACTAATTTCGTTAATTCTAACGACAATTACATTATTATTTTTTAATATTTTATTATTCCTAACATAAATTATATGTATGGAACACTCTATACACTCGTTACTTTGAAATTCAGAAATAAAAGCAGGTGAAAAATGTAACATTATTAAAACATTATATTAAATTAAAAAGAATTTACTGAGAGCAAAAACGAAGAGGGGAGAAAGAAAAGGCAAAATTGCAAAAAATAAACGAGCAACAACGATACAGCTTAGTACAATAACTAAACGTTCGGCTCGAATAAAAATGCTTCATTTTTATTAGAAAAAATGAATTTCAATATAAAATCTGTTACTTGTATTATTTGATTTTATTTATATTTCCGGTTTTTGTTGGTCCCTTTTTAATGCTTAATGATGCAAAACGAAAGTAATTTTTTCAACATTGAAGTTATTTGTAAACAAATTGCTGATTAAATATTAGCTGGCGTTACTAGAAAACCATTGCTGGATAAATTTGCCCAGTTAGAGTTTTCATTTGTATAAACGAACAACATCCATTAAGAATTTGTACATATTATTGAGTATAAACAAACGTTCCCAATGTTTTATTTTACCTTCAAGGGAGTCATGAACAGTATACCAATTTTATTATAATTTGTCCATTTTTTACAAAATATTGTCTGTGTAATATTATTAATTTTCCATTAATTCATTTAATCACATAGTACTCAAGCCTCTTTTTTTTTTGAAATACATATTATATTTTACATTATTATATGCTCGTATATACAATGTATAATAATGTAAAATATCAGTATAGGTACATTGTTGTGTATATAATTAGTAATAGTGGAAAATTTCGTAACCCGTATTTGGGAAAACCCCTTCTGATGTACTTACTGACCTCAGATGTAAACAAGATCTGACGCATAATTAAACCGACTGGCATTTATATTTATGATGACAATGAATTACGATGATTTTTTTTTTGATCGCAACAAATTAAAGTTGCGTTCATTAGAGTTTGTTCAAAAGAATTTATCAATGATTGAGATTACATTTTTTTGCGTACGGTATTTAGATCTTGACCAACCGGTTAAATTATATATTAATAAATAAGAATGAAAAGTCAAAATGTTAAACTTTATTAATAACAATTTCATTTAACAACACGGACTAGCAACAATTAGCGTTTGTGGGAACCAAATCAAATTGATGATATTAGGTACATATAAATATTCGTAAGTGTTAGATATTGTTTGTTTTTAGTCGACACTTTTAATATTAATACCGAGAAGATATCATAACATCTCATAGAAGGTAAATAAATCTGTAAATATCATTCGATTTTTCTAATAGAAATGTTTCTAACATTTTTGCAAAAACGTTTTTGTATTCAGCCAGGACGTATCCCTTAACTCAGGTGGGCATTTAAAATACCCAAAATCGTTATATTGTAACTATGGAATATATGTATCTTGACAAAACCTCCCGCACAAAGGGTCATCATTTTGAAAATTTGTTAATCCGATTTTTTACATACTGGGCACATTATAATATTTCTTTCAAACAGGAATCAAGTTCGAAGATGTGGTATAAATATAGGTCAACTACTTCTGATACCTCGCCAACAAAATGGTCAAAATTTCATTGAAAATTAATTTTAAAAATAGCTTTGCGCGTCATAATAGTTTTGGAAGCCTACATAACGACCGATTTGATTGAAATAACAAGTGCAATGAAATGTCTGATTTGATCCAAACTTTACAAATGTAATACTTTTACCAAAACTAGGTCAAGTTCGAAAATCGAGTACAGATAGTGAACTATTTAATAAGAAGTAAAAAAGTGTCAGTCGGTGTTGCCGGCAGACATATATACTCAAACTATGGTTTTCGGAGGTCTTCGAAGTTACACACCGGGTTTTTTATTCGCTTTATTTAAAGTAACCTTTTTTGTTAAAAATGTTTCGAATTTAATGGTGATCAAATCGTCAGAAGGAGAGGTCGGCCCTCTGGTCCCAACTTCGGACAGGCTTGTTAGAAATAATAGGTTGAGGAAAGTTTTGTTCAAATCGGAATTCAATTCGCCTGATATTGGATTTTTAGGCAACAGAAGGAGTTACCAATTGATCCCAGCTTCGGACTTGGTAAAAATAATAGATTGTACAAAGTTTGGTTCAAAACGTATAGTTCGTTCGCATGATATTGGATTTATAAATATTTAAACATTTTTACCATTTGTGGTGGAGGTATCAGAAGAAGTGGGCCAATGGATTCCACCTTTGGACTTGATCTACGCATGACAAAGATAATAGGTTGTTCGCCTTATATTGGATTTATACATATTGTAAATGTTTAGCCCTTGTTGGGGAGGTACTAGAAGAAGTGGACCAATGGATCCTATGCTCGGGCTTGATCTAGGCTTGGTAAAAGTAATATGTTGTGCAAAGTTTAGTTCAAATTGGGAAGTCCGTTCGTCAAATATTGGATTTGTAAATATTAAAAATGTTAACCATTTGTGCGGGAGGTACCAGAAGGAGTGGACAAAAAGGTCCTATCTTCGGACTTGATCTAGGCTTGGTAAAGATAATAGGTTGGGCAAAGTTTGGTTCAAATGGGAGAGTTCGTTCGCATGATATTATAAAATTAATTTTCAGCAAAAGAAAGGTACAAGAAAGAGTCGACCGATATTTCACATCTCCGTTATTTCGATGAGGCACATTTTGCCGTATCGAAGTGTATATACCCTAATTAGCCACAAGGCTGAGGGTATAAAAATATATACTTTATATAAAGCGAATAATAAAACCTATGAAGTTTACACATGACAGATCTTAATAATCTCTGCTACCTCCCACTTAAAATGTCACAATTTTACCTCTCCAAACCATTGGCTGAGGTTACTTGTTTTTCTACAAACATCCCGAGATGTCAAATTACTGTCAGTTTCGTTGTGACGTATATATGGAGACTATGTCAAAACATGGACCTATATTTTAAATTAATAATCAAATCTGTTCAGGCATCAAAAGTTTTAAATTTTTTAAATTTTTAAATTCATTTTAAATTTAATAGTTAACAATGTTTGTAGATTATTCTGAGATTGCAATTTAAATAAATTGCGAAATATTGAACGTGAAAAAAAGAACCTAGACCTCAAACTCGAACAAATATATTGTGCTATTAATATAAATTTAATTAATAATAGAAATTTTAATCCACTTCAATTTCGGTCATTAACGTTTTAGCACAAAAAATAAGAAAGTTTTTAGAACGTTAATTCAAATACAATACAATCACAACCAAAATACTACTACTCGAATTCTTTTAATGATATATTAAATGTCACTAAAACTGAATATATTAATTTGGATTATTTTTAAATTTTTTGTTAGCGTGGTATTTTTTTCTATCTATTTTATTTCTGCATAAATTTATTTAACATCTTTTTAACATCTTTTTCTTCTTCATTCATAAATGCAAAGAAACGTAAAATTCGGCAGACATATTTGTTGTAAAGAATTGAGAACGTATGAGCAATATCTTATCGAACAAACACATATACGTGCATATATACATTAAAACAACAACAATGCATCATTACGCACACTCACACACCTGGTTAGCTCAAGGGTGATCAGAAGCGTACATGAAACAAAACGTAACCGCAACCAAGTCCAATGCTACACTGAGTCTGCGTTTTAAATCGAATTGAAAAAAAAAATTAACGGATGAACGGCAAAAAACCGATGAGAATATAAAACAATAATAATAATTGATTTGAAACAAAAACAAAAAAAACATTGAACAAGTTTTGTTTTTGGCAGTTTCCAAAATGTATTTCGATATTTTTTGCGCAAAAGATTTATCTAAGAACCCACCGTCGTATTGCTTCATTTCACTTTCAGCCACCCATCAACGAAGATGTCAACGCAAACGATAATGTTTGAGAATTCCACCCGAACCTATTCGCAAGAATTGGAGGATCTATTAACGACGCAACGAGATGCCAGGACCAAGGATTGGTTTTTGGCCGAATCGATGCGGCCGCTCTTGACCATTCTGGGAGTGTATCTGTTTTTCTGCATTTATGCCGGGCCGCGAATAATGCGCAATCGTAAACCGTTCGAATTGAAGAATACCCTGATAGTTTATAATGCCCTGCAAGTAGTGTTCAGTGTTGTGCTCGTCTATGAGGTAAATAATTCGAAAAATAGACTATTATGGGGTCAAATGGTAATGAGTGTGTATCCTTTTAGTTTTATGTATCCGGCTGGGGTCATTACAATTACAAATGTGAAGCTGTGAGTTATGGCACCGATCCAAAATCAATGAGGGTAAGTAATTGCCGATATCCGTTTAGGGTTTCATAATTTAGAGCCCATTGATTAATAATCATATTTGTTGTTGTTGCAGATGGCAAGAGCCGTATATTTGTACTATATTGCCAAACTTACGGAATTATTGGATACCGTCTTCTTTGTGCTGCGCAAAAAAGATCGTCAAATTAGTTTCCTTCATTTGTACCATCATGCCTCTATGCCATTGGCAACTCTCATTGGTGTTCAATATTTTGCTGGTATGTATAAACAAAAAATAATAACTACTAAAAAAAGACATAGATCTCGTGAAAAAAAATTAAATCCGAAGCAGAGAAAGCTTCAACTAGGATTTTGGTGAAAGTTAATATTTTTGTATAGCTCCTGTAAATTGTATATAAAGTGGAGTGTGTGTTAATGGCCGGTTACCAAACTAAAAATGTGGTAGAATTTTTAGATTTATAAAGTGAAAAATCGGAAACAATTTCGATCAGTAGAAGATTCCTGCAGGTTCTAGAGCTGGTATTTTGGTACCTTCATATTAATCGTAGAATGTTTAGTATTGCAAATCCAAGTTTTGGTATAGCTTCCATATAACGGGTCACATTTATAGTCATACAGGCTGTAATTTGACATTCAGGGTTCTTTATAGAATATGTTTGATATATGATCATGTTTAGTGCCTGTATAAACGTCCCGTCCTATTTTAGGCAATTTGAAAGCTTTAGCCGCAATTTCCCATAGAAATTACTGTTATTTGGCATCCAGAGTTCTTGGAGGTTGAAGACCTTTTTTACTGAAAGTTTTCTGTATTTCGAAAATTTCAATACCATTTTCCAATGAATAAACAACTTCTTTCCAGAAAATGTTCAAGATAGGTCTACATTTGTACAAAGCTGTCCGGCTAACTTCCCGTGTCTGTAATTCTAGATTATCAGAATAGTTTAATTTGCCTCCACAGATGACCAACGCTTTGATAAAAAAAGTATCAGTCGGTGTTGCAGCCTATAGGTTTTCGTAGTTACACAAAAGTTTTATTATACGTTTTATAAAAGGTATATGGCTTTATAAAAAAAGGTTTCTGATTGAAATTTCAAATATAGGTTCACCCAAGTACACATTAATATAAATTTCCATAATTACCTAATTTAACAATCATAAGAACGAATTTTCAAAACACCCCAATCTCAGGATTCCAGGTCTATCGGTTCACCTATGTCCAATTTTTATCAAATTTAGTACCATTTAGTACACATTAGTAAACATAAATCTTTTGCATACCCCAATCCAACACCCGTACAGTGATCCTAACTCCAAATGTCAATATCAAAGCTCTATCCGTTCACCTAAATCCAAATTTCGCACCATCCCAATATTACACCCAACAACTTCCAATTTCAACAATCCAGCTCTATCGGTTCACCCATATCCAAACATATGTACATATTCAAAACTATGTACATATCCCAATCCTACACTCTGACGGTTATGTTTGTTTGTACCAAATATTGTACCATATAGTGGTTTTCGTACACATTTCAAAATTATCTCTTTAAATTGACCCTAATTTTCAACCTTAATTCGCATTCCACATTTCAAATTTTTAGCTCTATACATTCATATGGTACAAAATTGTACCGCATTTTGAACATTTTAGTCCTTTTCGCATACTTATAGTTCGAATGTCCAAAAAACTCTTTGCTACTCTCACGTTTCATATTTAAGAATTCTAGCTCTACCGGTTCGCCAAAAACAAATGGTACCATATTTAGTACTTTTCGTACTGTTCTAATACGAAATTTTTGGACCAAGAGGGACCATCACCCAAAATTTCAAGATTCCAGATTCATCCGTTTCGTCTGGGCGTTAATGAATCGTTAAGTTAGTCAGTCAATCACTTTACTCTTTTATAAGTATATAGATTGACCCTTTTTGGGGGAGGACGGGTCCCACCTTCGGACATGATCTTGGTTTGGTAAAACCAGAGCTCCGAAATGCTCGCTCGAATTCTAGTAAAGAGTGAAACTCGCTCGAATTCGAGCGGAAGTACTCTTGCGAGTAGAAAAAGTAAATAGAGTATACTCTATTTTTCTCTGCCACTCAAATAAGAGCGCAGGTGCTTCGCTCGTTTTCGAGTGGGAGTGAAATACGCTCGAAATCGAGCAGATTACACTCTTGCCGAGTACTCTTTTATTTTTATTTATTTTTTTGTTGTGATATCGTTGTTTTACTTGATGTTGTTTGTGTGCATTGTTTGTTTGTTTTGTGATGTTTGGTTTGCTGTACTGCTGGGAAAGCACGCATCAACAAGCTCGTTCTCTGCGTTCACTTTATGTAAGTCTGAAATAGTGACAGCAAGACGAACCAACCTCCAAATTGAAACCCTCGACAATATTTTGATATTAAAATTAAATAATGAACCACTTATGCATTCATGGGTTTTCTTTCAAACCAGCGCTTTTAATATTTTTGGAGAATACTTTTCCACATTTTTTAATGAATACCATTTTAAAAATTTGTATGGAGGTGTTTATGCTTTTAAAAAAATATTGTATTAATTAAATCACACGGTTGAATTCATTTTATAAATTGAAATAAAAAACATATAAAAATCTTATATGGTATAAGATTTTTATTTGTATTTCACATTTTCAGTAAACAAAATAATCGATCTCCCCACAGCACACAAAAGATCAACATCAAAAAATGTTTGCCTCTACACACACAAATAACCAAACAACCAAATTTATTTGTCCACTCGATTTCACTCTTAGAGTGAACTCATACTCTATTTCGAACATTTTGACTCACACTCTTTTTCTTCATCAAGGAGTACTCGCGAGCACTCCCAAACAAAATAAAAGAGTGGAGAGTATACTCCCTAAAAAACTCGTACTCTTTACTTACACCCACTCGGGAGTATTTTTCACTCGCGAGTAAAATCGAGCAAATCGGAGCTCTGGGTAAAACTAATAGGTTGTGCAAAGTTTGGTGAAAATAGTCGGTTCGCCTGATATTGGGTTTATAAATATTTGACAATTTTTACCATTTGTGGGGAAGTACCAGAAGAAGTAGACCAATGGATCCCACCTTTGGACATGATCTGGGCATGGTAAAGATAATACGTTGCACAAAGTTTGATTCAAATAGGACATTCCATTCACTTGGTATTGGATTTATAATCAATAATTATACATTTTGGCCATTTGTGGGCGAGATACCAGAAGTAGTGGACCAATGGGTCCAATTTTGGGACCTAATGTAAGCTTTGTAAAAATAATAGGTTTCACAAAGTTTGATTAAAATCGGATAGTCTGTTCGCATGATATTATAAAATGCATTTTTAGCACAATTTTTACAATTTTGTAGAAGGAGGTACTAGAAGCAGAGGATCGATATTCCCCATCTTCCAGACAGACGGACGGAAATTTGTAAAACGACTCCAAATTGTCTGAAACGGATTTGGTCCAAAGGAACATGGAGTCTAGAACCAATATTTCGATAAGGCACATTTTGCATATACCCTCAATAACCATAAGACTGGGGGCATAAATATGCATTATATAAAGCAAATGCTGAACATGGCAGACCTTAATATTTATATTAAATATAGATTTTGGCGGTGGGCTGGTATCTTCCCCACACACTATCACAGTATTAAAAAAATTTAAATATTTAATAAAAAATGCTCTACATCGACACTAGACCGTAATTACGTAGACCACCGCGAACCATACACTGAGGGTATATATCTGTCGGCCGCACTGATTCCAACAACCTCTCATCGGTGAACAGTCCAAATTATTAAAAGCTTTCCCTCACCGTGACCATTCCGCAGTCAAATTGTTCTTATAATATATGTTTGTAATAATTCCGTTTAAAGAAAATGGTTGTATGGCCAGGGAAACAATTTGGTGCTCCAAGGGTTTATGTCTCATTTAATCAATTTTTTAATTGTTTGAGAGCATTTTAACCGTTACCAAAAATCTATCATTATTTATTACTGATATCTGGCTCTAATGAGTTTGGTACGTTCGATTCCAAACCGCAGCCAAAAATCCAACAATATGTCAGCATGTTAAAAATCATGCATAACAAATCGTAAAGGTTATAATTAGAATAATATCTAAAAATTAGAATTAAATTCCCAAATCACATATTAATACGTTTCCGGTTTTTTTGTTTTTTTGAAACCTGTACTTAGCCACACAATTGGGAATATTTTCAGACGAAACATGAATCAAAACAAATTACCTACGGTATCATAGAACTTTTATTTAAATTTCTTTACAACAACAATCAAATACTAATAGCTTGAACAAAATTGTATTTAATATTTTGTTTTCTATTTTTGTTTTTTTTTTTTTCAATTATCACCTTTTATATTATTCAAGGCCATATCAATTAGTTCATTTATTCGTATTTTAGAAATCATCGATATTAAGTTGATCCCGGAACGAGGGAAGTCATATTATAAAACATGTTGATGGTTTAATGACATGAAATCGAAAAGAAACATACAAAGCGAAGAAATTATGAATTTTACTAGGCCTTGATACATCTTGGATACAGACCACATTACATCCCAAATAAAATGGTCCCGCCCCCTTTGATTTATTGTTATGGATTTAAAACGGCATATACGTTGGAACTTTTTACCGGATTATCCTACTTTATGAGGATTTATTTGACATATATGCAAATCAATTAACAATTCATTTTGACATTGTGGGTTAAGGAAATGCGGTTAAATGTAAACGTACTATAAGTGTTTTATCCAATTGATGTCATATTTTGTCTTATTTGCAGAAAATTGTCAGGGTTGTTCACACTAATACATACAAGTTTTGTGATTGTATTTATGTGATGTGAGAAATATTGGAAATATTTTGGATTATCTCTTGACAAAAATGTAATATTTTATTGTTCTCCCCGATTTTCAGGTGGTCAAGGCACAATTGTCTGTTTGGTCAACTCCTTCATTCACATCATTATGTACGCCTACTATATGTTGGCTGCCATGGGTCCCCAAGTTCAGAAATATTTGTGGTGGAAGAGATATATTACCATTTTGCAAATTGTAAGTATTTTGAGATAAACACAAAAACCACTGTGCAGTTTAACTGAAAAAAAAAATGAATTTTTTCATTTCTTTCCAGGTTCAATTTGTTATTGTCTTCATTCTAACCATACAAATTCAATTCCAACCCAATTGTGGCTATAACAAAATCATTGGCATTGGCTTGACACTGAATGCCACTCTTTTCATTTATTTGTTTTCCGCCTTCTACGTCGAAAGCTATAAGAAAGAAAACCAAAAGAAAATCGCCAATGGTGATGCTGCCCAAAAAGCTGCTGCTCTCAAACAGGAATAGATTAATTTTGTCATTCATCAATGTAGTTATAAATTCATTTTAGTCATATAAATATTAGATTTATAATATAAGTATGTATGTAATTGTACAAATAAACGATTGTTATAGAAAAAAGTTTACTCAACGATTTTGAATTAACCCTTTCAGTGTTTTTGTTGTGATTTTTCGATTATCCTATGTACCGTTATTATTGATGTTTTTGTTTTTGTAAAAAGACAGACGATACTGGCCGAGGGTTAAAATGACAATTGCAATATTTTCTAAACTATGTCCCTTTATATGATTTTAAATACAAAATTTTAGATTTTTATTCCTACAAAAAAATAAAAAAAATTGACACTGAAAAGGTTAATATTTTGAAGAAAGATCTGAGAATTTGTCTTCGTTAAAAATATACGTTTAAAGGAAGATGACAGTTATTCCTTCAGTATAATCTTATATGTAGTACATTTAAATTGTACTGGATTAAGGAAATACTGTGGACTTAGCTTGTTACGGAACAAGCGCGTCGGTCTTGTGCGCATCTTCTCCAATTTGAAAGACCATGCTCCGAGATGTTGTCGACTCCTTGGTCTTTCCATCTGATTCGTGACATGACCACATGACCTAGCCACCGTAGTCGCTGCAGCTCAACACGACTGGCTATGCCGATGTCCACGTATAGATTGTAAAGCTCGTGGTTCATTCGACGCCGATATTCACAGTCGACGCAGACACACCAAGTGCTGCCTCATCTGCTAAAGCAAGCACCCATGCTTCAGATCCATATAACTGCACAGGTAGTATAAACGTCTTGTAAAGTGTGAGTTTGGCTGGCGGGAGGTGACCTTGTTTCTAAACTGCCATAGTAGCATAGGCCATCACTATCCTTCTCCGAATTTCAAAACTAATGTCATTCGTTCTATGGCGATACCAAGGTATATAAAATCTTTAACTACATTGAGGCTGTAGTTCTCAAGTTCCGCAGTTGGTCCGAGTCTACTGGACGTCTTGCGCGTTGATACCATCGGCTTGGTCTTCTCGCCGTTTACTACCAGACCCACTTTGGCAGACTCCTTCTCAATTTTTATAAATATGGCTGTTACCGCTCGCAATGTTCGATCCATTATATCGATGTCGTCGGCGTAGGCGAGTAACATGTGTTGTTTGGTGTGCAGGGTGCCATTTCTGTTCACCTTTGCGTCCCGTATGACCTTTTCCAGCCGGATGTTAAAAAGATCTGACGATAAACTGTCGCCTGGTCTGAATCCTCGTTCGGTCCTTTCCGCTGACCCTGTGCCACTTAAAGTTATTCTGCATAGTCGTATTAATTTTGCAGGAATGTCGAGTGCGAATAAGTGGAATGTGTCGATGTGTTTTCGTGGAGTGAAAATCTGACCAAGGGTGGATTTGCCAGGTCTGAAGCTACATTGGTATAGTCCAATAAAGTCATTGACCATTGGCTTCAGTCGTTCACACAGCACACTGGATAGTACTTTATATGCGATGGGAAGAAGACTAATTCCTCTATAGTTGGCACATATGGTCTCCTTTTTTGTGCACGGGACACAGGAAGCTGAGATTCCAATCGTTGGGCATGCATTCCTCTTGCCAAATTGTACTAATGCATGCTCCTGATCAGCATCTGACCATCAGTCTTGAATAGTTCGGCAGGTAACCTTGGCTGCTACAAGATAATGGTCCGAATCGATATTCGCTCTACCGATCATCGAACGTCTAATAAACTGGGCGAATGCCTTCTTTCTATCACAACATGATCAATTTGATTTCTCGTTGCTTAATCAAGAGAAATCCAGGTGGCCTTGTGTATATCGAGATGCTTGAATCTGGTGTTAGCTGCCAATCACCCTAATGCCGTTGTCTGATGTTTCTTTATGAAGGCTGAATTTTCCGACGGTGGGGCCAAAAATATTTTCCCTTCCGATCTTTGCATTAAAATATCCTAGCAGAATTTTAATGTCATGGCCAGGGCAGCGGTCATATGCTGTTTCTAGGCACTCGTAAAATATGTATGTCTTTTGTCTGCTCATCTTTGTCTTCGGTCGGAGCATGGGCGCAAATAAGACTGATGTAGAAGAACATCGCTTTTATACGGATTATAGCAATTCGCTCATCTACTGGAGCGAATCTGGAAACGAGGTCTTTTATTCTCTTGTTAACCATAAATCCATAGCCAAATTCATGTAGGGCAATAATATCGGCTTTGTACTTCTTGAGTACATCCGCCAAAGTGATAATTGCGCCTGTTCTATACAACGTGCGCACATTCCAAGTGCAGATCGTAGTCCTTTATACAATTGCGGGACTACGATCTGCACTTTTTCGATCTTTGCTTTTTCATAGTAAGAGGGGGTTTCCGAGTGTGGGCAACTAACCCGACACCTCAACCCATTTTTTTATAGTTCCTATGGGTGAGCTCGCGGCACATATTAGATCACTATTTCAACGGGTGATGAAAATAGTTACTTCAGGTGACACCGCGGGGAGGTTAGTGTCCACAATTGAGATGAAAAAGGGAAAAAGGCCATGTTAAAGCCAATCAGAACCGATGCTTGGTACGGCATTCATTTTTCGCGATATTTTCATTATTTAATAAAAAATTGTAAAAATATGTCAAATAAGAAAATATAGCATAGTGCCCGCTACTTCGTATGCGGAAAAGGAATACAGAACAAATAAATAATATTTTATATTGAAATCGTTAATACTGTATAATTTGTTGTCCTCTAATTCCGAATTCCACCTCTATTCCTACATCTAATATCAAGTTTATTACGACTTAGTACACATTACTACCTCCATGTGTCAATCCTACATGCAAATACTAATTATAATCCCAAATTTAAGAATCCCACCCCTATCAGTTCACCTAAAAACAAATTGTACAGTATTTGGTACCATTTTGTACTTTTTGTTTCCATAAGTACGAATTAATTAACTACTTCAATCCTACACTCCAACAGTAATTTTAATTACCAATGTAGATATTTAGAACGTTTCGTACCCATAAGTACGAAAGTCCAGCAGAATAACAAGTTGTACCAAATCTAGTACCGTTTACTTCACATAAGTAAGAATTTTAAAAATTTCCATCACTCCAAATTTGAGGTTTCGAGCCTATACATCATTGGTTAGGTTAGGTTTGGGATGTACGGCTGTTGTAATAACCGTCCACTCGGAAACTATGTCCATTGTGATCATCCTTTATGTATAGGTGTACCTATAAAGAGAAAGAAGAAAAGATAGTGGAAGAGTAGAGAGAGAGGTAGTCAGAATAGGTGGGAGCGGAAGAGACATTATTTTAGCCAAGTCAATTTTTTGACAAAGCCTAGAATTAGGTTAGGGTCTATTTTGGAGAAGAAGACTAGATTATCAATTTCATAACATCCAAACTGTTTATGTCTTCTGCTGATCAGCGATGGACATTTGCAAAGGATGTGCTCAATTGTTTCCACTTCTTCTTCATCCTCACATAGACGACAGTAATCCTCTCCACTGGAGTCCCACTTAGAAGTGAGAGATCTAACTTTGCAGTGACCAGTAATGATCCCCACAACGATCTTAATCTCCCTCTTGTTGTGATCCAGCAGCGAAGACGTTCTTTTATGAGAGAATTCTGGCCAGATAGATTTATAGATTCTGCATGCAGGTTCCCTTAGCCATCTGTTGCCGACTACCTCGCAATAGAACGCGCGGATTCTGCCAATGAAATAGCTAATAGGGGGTTTCACAGATCTCTCAATCAGAAGACTGGACGACTGTGACCCCCCTCGAGCAAGCTCGTCGGCTATCTCATTCCCTTCAATATCGTTATGTCCTGGAACCCAGCATAACCCAACTATTTGACGTATATCATTCAGAGCGGTCTTACAA
Organism: Musca vetustissima; assembly: GCF_032173495.1. NCBI lineage: Eukaryota > Metazoa > Arthropoda > Insecta > Diptera > Muscidae > Musca > Musca vetustissima. Next base: position 106,401 of record NW_026884152.1, read on the forward strand.
TCATGAACTGCTTTCGAGTTTATAGTATGCGACTTCACCGCTTTCAGGGCCGCCTGACTATCTACGTAAATAGTCACCGGTCCTGTAAAGTCTGTATTAAGTGCTTTTACTATCTCGGCCGCTTTCGTGATTGCAAGAATCTCTGCTTGAAAAACGCTACAATCATTGTTGAGTTTATATGAGTTTCGTATACCTAATTCCCTGTAGTAGACGCCTGCGCCAGTGCCTTCTTCCATCTTGGACCCGTCTGTGAAGATTGACAGACCTGGCAGAGGTAGGGAGCCACTAGTCCAGGATTCCCTGTTAGGAAATTCGACTTTAATGTCATTAAAATCCATGTGGGGGGGAATATAATCACTGATATGACTATCCCCCCTAAAAAGGTCATAACTTGGCGTTATGTTTAGAATGCTGGCATGACCATAGTTCAGCGATTTCAAGGCATCTGTTTCCCGGAGTTTCAGGGCACACCTAGCAGCCTGGAATTTGATCAGAATGTCCAATGGTTGGAGATTCAAGATTGCGTTCAAGGCTGCTTGTGGTGTGCTTCTTAATGCTCCAGTGATCAGAATTGAAGCCGATCGCTGTACTAAGCTCAGTCTTGTCAGCAGCTTCTTTTTATTCACCCCCTGCCACCAGACAAGACATCCATAGGTAAGTATGGGTAAGACAATCGTCGTATACAACCAGTGTATAATTCCGGGTCTCAATCCCCAACTCTTGCCTATGGAGTTCTTGCATGAATAGAGTGCCATCAATCCCTTCTTGGAGCGTTCCTCGACATTCCTATTCCACAGTAACTTGCGGTCTAGGACAGTGCCAAGATATTTAGCTTCATCAGAGAGGGTTAATGTCACTCCACCAAGTGATGGCAGACGGAAACTAGGAATTTTGTATTTCCTAGTGAAGAGTACCAGTTCGGTTTTTGTGGGGTTTACACCAAGACCTTTGGTGCAAGCCCAATTTGACAGGGTTGAAAGAGCACCCTCCAGGATGTCTGATATTGTCGTAATAAACTTACCCCCAACCAACAAGACTACATCATCGGCATAGGCTACAACCTTTATCCTGAGATGATTGAATTTCATAAGTATCTCATTTATCACCAGAAGCCACAAAAGGGGGGAAAGAACTCCACCCTGAGGTGTGCCTCTGTTGACAGATTTCCTCACGGAACTCTCTCCTAGGGATGAGTTGATAATTCTGCTTTCCAGCATTCTATCAATCCATTCCGTAAGGAGTGAGGGGATACCTATGTCTACGAGAGCAGAATGGACTGCCTCTAGCTTCACATTGTTGAAAGCTCCTTCGATGTCGAGGAATGCTGCCAACGTGTAGCCAGAGGACTCCATATTCTTCTCGATGTATCCAACCACCTCATGCAGAGCTGTATCCACTGATCTGCCCTTGATATAGGCATGTTGGGATTTACTAAGTTTATTACGGTCAATGGTATCTCTAATTTCTGAGTCTAGTAACCTTTCTAAAGTTTTTAGTAGAAAGGAAGAAAGACTAATCGGTCTATAGTCTTTAGGTACCGTATGACTCGGCTTCCCGGCTTTCGGGATGAAGGTCACGGTAACCTCTTTCCATAGACTGGGTATGTACGACAAAAGTAAACAAGCCCTAAAAATGTCCTGCAGATATGATATTATCCGTTCATCTGCGTGTTGCAGCATGGCCGGTGTTATACCATCTGGACCAGGAGATTTGTAGGGTTGAAAACTATTTATCGCCCATATCATTTTTGGGTATCTTATAGTGTCTTCTATCATCTTCTCCTCTTCCCTCGTCCGAACTGTAGGCTGATGCACACACTGCGCATCTTCCCTATAGTCCTTACAACCAGGAAAGTGGGTTGATGATAGAAGATCAAGAGTCTCACTACCAGAGTTTGTCCACGTTCCATCACTTCGCTTAATACTTCCTATGGATTTTGGATCCTTAGAGAGTACTCTGCGGAATCTGGCCGCTTCGTTGACTCCTTCGATCGACTCGCTATAGCAGACCCAAGACTCACGTTTAGCTTTCTTGATTTCGCCCTTGTACCTATTGAATTGTCTTTTATAGACATCCCATGTACTGAGCTTTGTCTTACTAGCTCTATTATAAGCTTTCCTTGCAGCCTTCCGCAAGGTTGCAAGGTCCTGTGACCACCATACCGGCTGAGATTTCTTCCCAGGGTATGTTAGAGGACAAGATGCCTCATAGCTCTTCAGAAGAGTGGCCGTGACATTTTTCACAGCTAATTCAACATCCTCAACCGTTTTGAGATCATTACGATCCCGAAAAGAGGCTGCTGTTTTAGCTTTGAATTTGTCCCAGTTCGTCTTCCGAGGATTCCTATAAGGTTTCTGTTTAGCTCTAGAGGTAGGAATCTGGAAGGATATGAGTCTATGATCCGAGAAGGAACATTTCTCAGACACCTCCCAGTTTACGACCCCAGAGTCGTCCATATTTGTGAGGGTTATATCGATGACTTCACCTCTCACCCTATTAACAAAAGTTGGTGTATTGCCTCTATTACAAATTCTAAGATTATAGCTAAGTATAAACTCGAAGATGGACTCACCTCTTTGTGTTGCTGCTTCCCCAATAGAAGTGATGTGCGTTGGCGTCACATCCCAAGATGATATCACCAACTCTGCTCATCTCCTCCAATAGGCGGCATACAACAGTGCCGGGTGGGTCAGGAGCTTCATAGGGAAGATAGACGGCAGAGACTATCAGTGGCTTCGTGGTACCTCTGTCTAGTCTTGCTGTCGTCATATCTCCATTGCTGAAATTAGAAAGAAGCATTAAATTTAACTCCTTTTTAGCAAGAATACACGTTCTCACCTTCTCTCCATTGGAGGTAGACAAAAGCGTGTATTTGGTGTCGCCCAGTCCAGTCACCTTACCTTTGTACAGGTAAGGTTCCTGGATGAGCGCCACGTCGATGTTTGAGGAAGAAAGGGTGAGTAGCAGTTCAGCAGCTGCTGCTCTACAGTGATGCAGATTAATCTGAATCACGTTAAGCGCTTGCTGCTGCCTGCCTATTGTTTTGGAGTGGTGAGGCGGAAACAAAGTTTCCCCATTCCATAAACAAGCTCACCCTTGTTCTTCCTCAAGTACTCCTCTCCCGCAGAGTCAGTAGCGAACTTCGCGACTACACCGCCGTTCCTTTCAAACGAGGCGAGGATTCTCCACCTCCTCGTCTGAAGGCCGTCGTTCTGCTTCTCCAATAACCTCAGTGTCTTCTCCAGCCCCTTGAAAGGTTTTGGGATAAACACCGAGGTTACCATACCGCTCGGTATCTCTCGAACCGCTACGGCTGCCAGACGACCACCCTCCCAAAGGGGGTCCAGGCTGTTGATTGTCTTCTTAAGAAAATCTGAAGTCTTCTTAGTGCGACAATCAACAACCTTTACTCCTTTGTAAGAGGAGGTCAGGCCAAACCGCAGGCTCTCTCGATCAACCTCGTCGGACAGGAAGAGGTCCTTCAGATAGCTGTCGACCAGCTCCCATCTATCCTCACTGATAAACCCGTCAGGGTCAGCTCGGTCGATGATCGCTACCCGCAGATCTTCCGGAACCTCTTTCGGATCAGCAGAGTCGCTTTGCTCAGTTGTAGGTGTCTGGGCTACCTGCTTCGAGACAGCGTGTTTGGTTTTCACCCCACAATCGCTGCTCTTGGCAGGTTTCTCCTTCGACGCTACCACCCAAAAAAAGCAGAGCTCTGTATATATACGACTGCGTGGGCCTCTTTGCAGCAGGTTGTTGCTCCTCCGAGGACCTCATTCTCTTGACAGCCGTGGGCTGTCTCCGGGGTAGCAGCTACTGCAGAGGTATGCCCAGCAGACGCAGGCAACGGCTACCTTTTTATTAAAACATTGGCTCCATAAAAAAGTGCTGTATGTGAGGATTTGAGGTCGACCATGGCATAGCCTCTTACCATGGCAAGGACTTGGCAACTAAGCCTGAAACACTTGTTGAGGCGCCCAGGTATCAACAAGGCTTCGTTCTAATACAGTCGGTACCCTGACTGCAAACCGTGGAACGCACGAGGTCGCATGACACCCCAGCGTTATAAGAAGGTAGTGTCCCAAACCTTGAGATGGATATATGGGAGGGGGCGCCATTCTCGCCTCGTCGACTCAGGGATCATTGGCACTCGGTCATTTCCTCCGAGACTCTCCCCCTGAGCCCGCTAATTGTCCGCGACTGTTTATTGGTTATTAACAGTTACCCAACGAATGGTGTTGGGCTTCCCACTATCCGCAACCTGTGGACGCGTCCGATAGCATTCAGCTTTGCTCCCCGCAGGCGGACTATACCTTGGTACACGCAAATTCTGCTTTGCTCTGTTCGTTGAAAACAATTTTGTTGACATCTCCTTTTGAACCTATTCGCTTTACTGACACACAGCCGGCTTTTGTTTACAAACCTGTTGCTTTAATTTGTGCAAGTGAAATTTAATTTTTAATTTTTGCAATTTATATAATAATAAATAAAATATTAAAAAAAATCTTTAAAATGCAAACACTTTTGACTTTTATTTTCTTTCTTTTTATTTTGATTCGCAAATTTAGCAATGAAAATTTGCTAATGGAAAAGCAAGCGAAAATTTCAAAAGAGAAAACAAAAAATTTGCCAAATAAAAATCTGCCTGTGGAAAAGCAGACTTATAAAAATGCAATTCGAAGCAAAATTGCCGATAATAAATATTAGTCCCAGTAGGCCTATTCTGTAACTTTTAACAACATTCGATATTATTTAAATTTCTTTTGTTATTGTAAAAACAATAAAACAAACAAATGAAATTGTTGTAAAATAGACAATATCGAATGTTGTTAAAAAGTTACAGAATACAGGGACAGGATTTAGATTAGGCGAGTTTATTTGCGGCAATTTTTATCGTTCCCTTTTTAAATTGCTTCATGCGTCTATACAAGGTCTTGATTTAGATTAGACGAGTTTACTTGCGGTAATTCTTGTCTTTCTCTTTTGAACTTGCTTCATGCGTTTATACAAGGCAATTCGCGTTTTTCATGCGATTATACAAGGCAAATTTTTCTATTTGTTGTTTTTTCACATTTAAATCTATATAAAATGTCAACAAATACGAAATACACAAAACGAATTGCCAGAAAATTGTCGGTACGAGCAATTTTTTTTTCATTTATATTCCCCTTGCCCCCCTCTCCTACAAACAAAGACTTGCCGCAAGTAAACTCGCCTAATCTAAATCAAGACAAGGCAATTTTCAAAACTATTTTTTTGATATTTTGTGGGCTGGGTGACCTTATCAATAGATCTTGGGTTTGCTCGATTCCTACCTTGGCGACCTCATTAATAGATCTTGATCTTGCTTATGCCATGTACAGACGAGCGTTGTTAGCGCTCTCATTCGTTGTTCGACCCTTAATTATGAAGTAGTTACTTAGTTCCCCATACAAAATTTTCTGAGCGAACACCGACTTTTGTACATTGTTCAATTCGAATCACTCTCTGAATAACGAAGAATTTTGTCCCATCCCTAGAATTTATCGAAAATAAATTAATTTTGATACCATGAAAATATTTATAAAATTTTCAAACTTGTTCAGTAAAATTGAAAATGATGAATGAAAATTAAAAAAAAATCTAGTTTTTATATATGCAGAAGGAAGTAAATTTTGTAATCTACATAATGCAATATGCATTTCTTTCCCTTTGGTTCTAATTAGCGTGCAAAACGAGAAACAAATGTGGGGAAAACCAAACAAAAAATTCTCCATTTTTTATATGACATTTGAATTGAGAAAATATGAAAATATATTCAAAACAATAATATTTTCAGAAAAAATGGAAAACATGAATTAAAAGTAAATAGATATGGATTCATACTACAGTCAGGAGAAAGAGAATTAATTTTTCTATTTAGATCCATATGTGATTCACGCAAATATGTTACAATTTTGGTGTAAAACAAAAACAAATGGCCTGTTCCCGTACTGCAAGAATCTACTACTTTTTACTACAATAACGATTTTTCCTTTATGATATCGAAGAAAATAGTAAAATCTAGAAGATTCTTGCAGTACGGGAACAGACCAAAAAAGTTTGAAATAAAAAACTCTGATGACATGAATTAAGAATAGTGTTGTATGAACGGGTTAAATCATGTACGTAATTCTGAGAGCGAACTACGTTGTTCGAATGACCGTCAGAACATGGCATTACGCTCATTTAGTCGTTGTTAAGACTTCAACAAGTAAACACGCCTATGGTGGTGCGCATAATTTTTGCGGCTACGCTTATGCAGCCCACACACGTCAAACATGTACGTTTGATCGGTGCGAAGCTGCTAGCCCCCAAACGAATCAACAAAACTTGATTTCGAATTTGATTGTTAAGAAATTTAAGATGAAGATGACGCAAAAAAGACCGAACATTTTTTTTAAATTTCATTCCCATCGACGGAACGCACATGTTTGACGTATGTGGGCTTTGTATACTAGTCTCACACATACATTTACAAATTGTCATCCTCTCACCGTATGCATCACTGGTTTAAATTGTCGATCCCATTGCATATATGTCAAATAAATTCTAAAGGCTCATATGAAATTTTGCATCTTTTAAAATTATATGACAATATGTATGTATATATATATATATTATTTCGTATAGGGACCGCTCTATTTCTGTATGTATAATACATTCATATGCAAACCAAATAAAACTGCTGTTTTCTTTGTTTAGGAAATGAATATGCATTTCTGACAGAAAATAACTCGAAGAAATGAAAATTAATTTTGTGGAAAGAATATACCATGCATTTTGGAATAATAAACCATGCATGATGCAATAATATTGTGATGTATCAAAAGAAATATCCATGTTTTTGTCTCGACCATCTGTCAAATTTTTCCATA
>NW_026884153.1:0-11093 GCF_032173495.1 Musca vetustissima
GACTAAGAAAGTGACTCTATGCATATTCTCAAAAGGAACCATGGGTCTATCTAGATTCCTTTGGCTGTTACAAACATATGCACAAAGACATAATACCCTGTACCACAGTGTGGTGAAGGGTTTAAAAATATTTCGTCACCATATTACCAAAAATATGTCGTCAAGTTTTGTTGAAATAGGTTCAGATTAATATGTAGCTCCCATATATAGTTTCGTCTGATGTTAGGTAAATTGTGCATCAAACTCACAAGGATTGTCGATTGACACAAAATCATGCACAGCGTACTGAATTATGTCCCGTTTAATATCTGTGGAGTTTATTATTTAAATCGATTCAGAATTTGGATAACTTCCATATATAGTTCGTCCGATGGAGACAAAATCTTGCGCAGTGTACGGAGTTAGGTCCAGATAGGCATATGCGAATTTTTGTTAAAATCGTATCAGATTAGATATAGCTTCCCTATATATATTTTCCTCCGATATTATGTTAATGATGCACCAAAGAGCCTACGTTTTTTCGATTTACACGAAATTTGGCAGAGGTAAGTTTGGACTGATGTGTATTAAAGTTGCAAAAATCGGGTGGAGCTATATCTTAATTTAAACCGATCTCAACAAAACTCTAAACACATCATTCTAGGCTCAATTTGTTATATTGTGCTTGTGAATTGGGCAAACTGTGGTAATTTGGTGCAGCTTCATAGAATCTGAATCGATTTTCACCATGTTCAATAGGGTTCGTCCTTCGGCCAAATTTTATCTCATTCGGATCAGGAATGTGACCTGCAATCGACTCTGAAAATGGTTCAAAGTATATACTAAAAAGTAATTATGGATCGAATTCGTTGATGCCTTTGAAGCGTTTACAATCTATGTTTTTGATGTTATCTAAATCGGAGTGGAAAATCATATAAATAAACGAATAAATTAGTCATAAATAATTCTGTTAAGACAATGAAACATTTGGCATGATAAATATTTGCATTTTCCAGAACTGCATTTTTAGATTTTTCTACTATGGAGTATATAGAGTAAATATAATAAATATACACATCATACCATTATACAAAGTTGGACTTTCGGTATTTTGAAGTTTTTAGGCTACAATTCTGCTACACTTTATAATTTCTTTGAATCAAACTGATAGAACTGCCCTCCGACAACATACACAGTAATTGTAAATGACTCCATTTTCCATAAGCATTAGCTTTTTATTATATATAAAATTTGCATTTGGTTAAATTGTTTATTCAGCTTTCATATTATGTTTCCACTTTGGCGAATGCTTTGTGCATGGGTTTTATAAAAACATTAGGGTGACTTACAAGCATGCGTGACTTACAAGCAACAGTGGTATGTGTTTGTATGGATTGTTATTCTCAGATTAAATGCTGTTCATAAAAAATATATTATTAAAAGCATTATACTTTGTTGTTAAAAATCAAAGTAATAACTGAAAGTAATTCACTTCATAACTAATTCCCTATTGCACTTTTCAATCTCCCTAATTTACCAAATACATCCAAATGGACGTGTGTGTGTGTGTTTCTTTTCACCCATAATCTATATCAGTAGAAATGTTTACACAGCTTCTTCCCTGTGTATGTATGTCCGATTGTGCATGCATGTAAGGTGCATTTTTTGCTTTGTCAGTGGGTGTGAGGTTAATGTTTTTATTATGATACGCTACACCTGGATTATGTTCCCCTCAAAAAATGGTTTGTAAATTTTTAATTAACCACAACAACTTCTGCTACCACATGATTCAAAATTCATTTAGAGGAAAAACGCAATTTTTGGGGATTTAAAAATATGTTGCCAAATTATCCTCTTCGGATAGATTTAGAAAAAAATAAATACGAAAAAAGTTTTTAAATTTATCTTTTGATTACAAACTAAAAGTGTTAATTAAATGCAATTGCATTGACAATTTGGTTTTTGTGGTGCAAGGATTGGACAAAAAGTAAATAATGAATACAAGACTATCCGAGTGGTAAATCTCATACCGCAGGCTCTCTCCATAAAATAAAATATATGAGTATTATGTCTATGTACATATGTTTGCAACAGGCAAAAGGAAACGAGATAGACCCATAGTTCCTTTTGAGAATAGAATCATTTTCTGAGTCGATTTATGTATATCCGTCCATCTGTTGGTCTATAATTGTAAACAAAGTAAAGTTCGCATTTATAATCCGAATTGGATGAAATTTAGCACAGCTCATTTATTTGGCCCAAGGACGAACCCTATTGAAATTAGGAAAAATCGGTTCAGATTTAGATATAGTTTCGTGAAAATCTGTCCAGATTTAGATATAGCTCTCATATATAGTTTCTTCCAATTGTATGTAAATGGTGCAACAAAGTCCCTACATATCTTTCGAATTGCACGAAATTTGATGTAACGTACAGAATTGAGCCTAAAATGATGACTGCCAAGTTTCGTGAAAATCGGTCCAGATTTAGATATAGCTCCCACATATATGTTCATCCGATTTAATGTAAATGGTACACCAAAGTTCCTACATATCTTTCGATTTGCACGAATTATGGCATAACGTACTGAATTGAGCTTAAAGTGATGTCTGCAAGTTTCGTGAAAATCGGTCCAATTTTAGATATAGCTCCCACATATATGTTCGTCCGATTTAATGTAAATAGTGCACCAAAGCCCCTATATATCCCTCGATGTGCACGAAATTTGGCACAACGTACTGAATTGAACCTAGATTGATGTCTGCCAGGTTTCGTGAAAATCGGTCAAGATTCAGATATAGCTCCCACATATAGTTTCGTCCGATTTAATGTAAATAGTGCACCAATGTCCCTACATATCTTTCGATTTGCACGAAATTTGGCAAAACGTACTGAATTAAGCCTAGAGCGATGTGTGTTGAGTTTCGTGAAAATCGGCTCAGATCTAGATATATGTATATTCGTCCGATTTAACGTAAATAATGTACCAAAGTTCTTATATTGCATAGCGTACTGAATTTAGTCCAGAATGCTGTTTCGTGAAAATCGGTTGAGACTCATATATTATCGATTGATTTTAAGTAATTGACGCACCAAGGAACCAATAAATGATTGATAGGAACAAAACGTACTGAAATTAGTATAACCTAACCTGTGACAAGTTTCGTTGAAATCGGTTCATATTTGGATATAGATTCCATATATATTTTCGTCCGATTTTAAGCATATGGTGCATCAATCTCCTCATGTTTGTCAGATTGACAAGGAATTTTGCACAACGTACCAAATTGAGCACACAGCCAATTGCCAAAAATACATTTGAGGAATGTAATCTCGATCCAACCTTATGAGAAATACGGAAAGTAAAACTCAAAGTGGTCGATGTATTGATCAAAAGTCCCAAAGGTATTGCTCAAAAGGCCAAAGGAAGTCAGAGTTCTACTACAACCTGCTTCAATTCTAACAATAATATTGTTTCGACTGCCTAGGACGACAAAGCATCGGAATCTTACGTAAATATTAAAAATGCTAAAGGAGCATTTGAGTAATACGAAAGATGAAGAAGGCAGAAAACATTATAGGAACAAACTTGGCTATGCAATAATCGGAAAGTTTAAGAAATAGTTGCTAAAGTGGTATGGCATAATCCTGAAAAATTGTCAATCCATTACCACCCATGGTAATAGAAATATCGTGAAATTTTGCGACACTCGATGTTTAGTTCCGTCGAATGTCATAGTTTAGTGGTAGTTGTATAGGATATCATATGGTCGGCCCCACCAACTATACTGGAAACTTTTTACATTTAGCTTGAAACCGTACAAGCATCGAAAAGGTTATACAAACCATCCAGGCTGACAAGCCTAGACAATCTGGTTGTTCAATTTCGTCAATGAAGTCCTCATATAATTTGGAAGTAGAAATGTTATCCAAGTGGTAGCATATCCAACATAAGCTAGGGAGACATTATTAGACTTGAGAAACAGGTTATTAATTAAAACAAGTAAAAAACTGTCAGTCGATGTTTCCGACAGATATACACCTTTAGCCTATGGTCTTCGGGGTTACACACGGGTTTTAGGGAGGTATTAAAAGTAGCGGCCAGAAGATATTCTCCATATTCGAACTTAAATTAAGTTTGGTAGAAATATTACGACGTGCAAAGTTTGGATGAGTTTGGTTACCCCCTTCGAGAGTTATCGTTCGCACCAACCGGACAGACAGACTGATGGACATTTGTAAATCATTTCCAATGTGACTGAAACGGATTTGATCCAAAGAAACATGGGGACTAAAACACTAATCGCCACCATAGCGCCCACGGGCGTTTTTTGTGTGCACGCATACAATCATAGTTTTGTTGAATAAACGACAGTTCACCACTCTAATTCCACTACCAAGTGGTTGCTTGTTAGTAAAGAACAGGGATGGAAAATGAAAAATGTGAAGAGTACTTCTTTTAATAAAAGAGTACTTTTTTCAAGAAAATACAAAAAAAAAATTATTCAGGTTCATAAAGATCGATTTTTAAGATATCACTTATCTTTCTGATGGTAATAATATGAGAATTCTTGCTTCTCTCATTTGCATTCGAATATGTATGCTATTGACTAAGTTTAACTTCACTACCTCTTTCTCGAAAGCCAATATACCCCAAACTAACATGAATTTCATTTCCACAGTGCTCTTGAAATTATTGAAGTAATCACGACGACTAGGAATGTCATCAATTTGCCTACCACAGGACATAGTACAGAGTATGCCAAATTGAGCATCTGACAAACATATCAATTTAAAAAATTTTAACTCATTAAGTTAATTTAATGTTTGTAATTTTAATCATAACTAAACAGTTATCAGCCGTTATCAGCCTGTTCATTTTTTCAAGATAAATATTGCAATCACATCAATATCTTTGTCGAACAAATCCATAACAAATTCTAATTAAAATATATATATATGGTTTAATGAAGGACTGGAATGGTACTGAAATGGTTACGGGGGTACTACGGTACTTTTTTGGGTAAAAAGGTACTGAAAAAAGTACTATTGTACTGAATTTTCCATCCCTGGTAAAGATCGTCGCAACAAATTAGTCTCGTATGAGCAATTGATGAAGGAGGTTGTGTTGTCGCTTGTTTCTTAAATAAGCACGAAAAATTATCACCACGGGCCTTGTCTGTGTGACAAACACAATCAAAGCCAATGCATATGTGGTGAGGCACATTTTCACCATTCATACACATACCTTCGGCAACCTATTACATTTCATTATAGCAGATTTAGAGTCGTTTTTGTACAATGGGGCAAAATTATGTAAATCGATATAAATCAAAAAATTCATTATTATACCCTTCACCACACTGTGGTACAGGGTAATGTGTCTTTGTGCATATGTTTGTAACAGGCAAAAATAATCGAGATAGACCCATGGTTCCTTTTGAGAATATGCATAGAATCACTTTCTGAGTCGATATATGCATGTCCGTCCGTCCGTCTGTCCGTCTGTCTGTCTGTCCATGTTAAATTGTAAACAAAGTACAGGTCGCATTTATGATCCGAATTGGATGAAATTTGGCACAGCTGATTTGTTTGGCCCAAGGACGAACCCTATTGAAATTGGGAAAAATCGCTCCAGATTTAGATATAGTTCCCATATATATTTTCGTCCGATTTAAGGTAAATGAGGTACCAAAGTCCCTAAATATCTTTCGATTTGCACGAAATTTGGTACAGCCTACGGAATTAGGTCTAGAATAATGTGTGCCAAGTTTCGTGAAAATCGGTTCAGATTTAGATATAGATCCCATATATAGTTTCGCCCGATTTTATGTAAATGGTGCACCAAAGTCCCTGAAAATCATTTGATTTACACGAATTTTGGCATAGCGTATTAAATTAAGTCTAGAATGACGTGTGCTAAGTTTAGTGAAAATCTGTTCAGATTTAGATATAGCTCCCATATATAGTTTCACCCGATTTAAGGTAAATGGTGAACTAATGTCCCTATATATCTTTCGATTTGCACGAAATTTGGCATAGCCTACTGAATAAGGTCTAGAATGATATGTGGTAAGTTTCGTGAAAATCGGCTCAGGTTTAGATATAGCTCCCATATATAGTTTCACCCGATTTAAGGTAAATGGTGTACCAAAGTCCCTATATATCTTTCGATTTGCACGAAATTTGGCACAGCCTACTCAATAAGGTCTAGAATGACGTGTGCTAAGTTTCGTGAAAATCGGTTCAGATTTAGATATAGCTCCCATATATATTTTCGTCCGATTTAGGGTAAATGGGGCACCAAAGTCCCTATATATCTTTCGATTTGCACGAAATTTGGTATAGCCTACTGAATTAGGTCTAGAATGATGTGTGCTAAGTTTCGTGAAAATCGATTCAGATTTAGATATAGCTCCCATATATATTTTCGTCCGATTTCAGGTGAATGGTGTACCAAAGTCCCTATATATCCATCGATTTGCACGAAATTTGGCATAGCGTACTTAATAAAGTCTAGAACGATGTGTTCTAAATTTCGTGAAAATCGGTTCAGATTTAGATATAGCTCCCATATATAGTTTCGCCCGATTTAAGGTAAATGATGTACAAAAGTCCCTATATATCTTTCGTCCGATTTTAGGTAAATGGTGCACCAAAGTCTCTGAAAGTCGTTCGATTTGCACGAATTTTGGCATAGCGTATTGAATTAAGTCTGGAATGATGTGTACACTTCCTATATATATTTTCGTCCGATTTTAAGTAAATTGTGCACTAAAGATCCACAGCTAGGCCGATTGACACAACGTATTGAAATTAGTATAAAATAATCTCTGGCAAGTTTGCTTCAAATCGGTTCAGATATAGATATCTCGTAGCTTCCATATATAATTTCGACTTATTTATTGAGATTAAATTTTAAACAGTGCAGCATACCGAATAGCGTGTGTCAAGTTTGCTTTAAATCTATTTACACAAATCTGTCCCACTGTGCGCAAACTACTCTAAACTTGCGCAAATGAAATGAAATTTAGCATAGGTTCCAGAAAGGTAAAAAATCACATATTTAAGTTCGTTCAATTTCATGTCAAAATTCCTTCAAAAGGGCCACGTCTTTTCGGATACATATGCACCCAAAGTGGTGAAGGGTATCATATAGTCGGCCCAGTCCGACTTTACTACTTTCCTTACTGGTTTTTATCTCAAATTGACACTAGTTCATTAATTGGCACACAATTAACATAACCTCAGCCGAAAATATTTATAGTAGCTATAATTGTATCTGCACTATTTATGCAAGCTATATCTAAATCTGCGCGGATTTCAATAAAACTTGACAACTTTGAGCCTTTGGTGCAACATTTACTTAAAATCACATATTGGGCTATACTAATTTTAGGACATCGTGCAAAATGTTGTGTCAATCAGCCTAACTTTGAACCTATTTACTTAAAATTAGACGAGAATTTATATGGAACCGATTTCACAAAAGCTTGACTCATATTCGGTATTCTATCTTCAGTATGTTGTGCGAAATTGTGTGCTAATCGGCTTAATTTTTCAGTTTTTGGTGCACCATTTACTTTGAATCAAAATATACAAATAGATACGTAAATCTAAATCGATTTCACAAAAACTTGACAAGCGTTAACCTATACTAACTCCAGTACGTAGTGTCGTCCATATTTTGGGCATTTTGTGTAACATTTACATGAAATAAGACAACATTATATGGAAGCTTTATATGAATCTGAATCTATTTTCAGCCATTACGGTTCGACCTGTACTTTTTTTTAAATTTTACATGGACATACAGAAGGACAGACGAACGGACATTCATAAATCGACTCTATCTCATTTCCTTTCGTCTTTTTACAAAGATAAGCACAAATACATAATAACCTTTACCACAGAGTGGTTAAGGGTATACAAAATTTAGAGGGAAGATTTTACCCAGTTAGAAACCAATATACCAAATTGAAGCGTGTGCAATCCCCAGAAAGTGGACCAATATTGATAATTTTTAGTAGGGACATTGAGAAACTTGCCCATAAGATTCAAAATATAGACTATTGGATGGTACATGACTTTTTTTTACCATGTCATGTCTTCAGTCAAATATGATGTGGATATTTGAAAAATGTCCTTCTCCTACAAAATGTAAAAAACACATAAAGCACATTTCCTATAAACTGCTTTAGGAATGATCGGTGGTGTATACTATTCGCACTTTCAGGTTGTTAGCTAAGTTAGAAACTAAACTGAGTTCCAAGCTGAGAAAAGGACCTATACAGTCCTTTTGTAAGGGATTCCATGGAAGCATTCAACTTTCGAAATCCTACGAACTGCAATTGTTGGTAATTATGCTATACACGGCCTAAATGGCATGAGGAAGTAAGTCTGAAGAAGTCGTCCATCTTCTCAAACTAACAACTAAAAGCTAAAATTATATTGTCATTCTGCTAAAAACAAAAGTAATCCGATAACGCATTAGCAACGTATCGGCTCTATTTCATTTTGTTATTTAATTTATAGATGCCACAGAATTCAAATTTCCAAGCCACTTACTTGTAAATATTAAATATCGTTTAACTGAAGATTCCAATATAATTACTAAACAATTATACTACATTTTAGTACAATTGTGAATAACATTATAGCAATTCAAATCAATCATATAAATTGTAACATAAATATTCATTGATATGTATGTCGATATCAAATGCCTAATGGCCTGTCCGCCTACATGCCTGCCCCTCAATCAATTCAATTTGGCTCATCAATTTCACTAATTACCGCCCAATTTATGAACAAACAAACACAAGTGCACACACATGTAACTATACCTATAAATAAATCACTAGAAAACTGTTTTTCCAATGCATTTACTAAATACATTCAACTAAACGCAAATGTGTTGCCTACTTTTTGGGGGAAGTCACCATACTACATAGTAGTTTACAACAGAACTCAGCAAAATCTCAGAAAAATATTGTCTAAATCTCAATAAAATTAAGCTAGACAGGTACACCATGTTATTGTGTATGATTCTGTGAATTTTGTGTAACACATACACAGAGACACCTAAATACATGTCTTCAACATAGTTTATCATGGCAAATTATCATTTATTGTAGTGTCGCCGAAAAACATGGCAACTACATTACATATACATACATGCAATGATATTGGTACGTAATCGATGTCGTTGTCGTCGAAACGAATAGAATTGAATTCCAAACAAGAAAAAAAAAATACATCAATATTATTCGATTTGAACATAAATCTAATGGAATTTAAGTCTATGGATACACGGCAGGCAGAATGATTTGCCGAACATGGTGTTAGAGAATAAAAGAGACACAGTGTTTAGATATATAGAAAATTATTAAATACTAGCGGGCCCGGCAAACGTTGTCTTGCATAGCAATATTGTTTATGTATAATTCACATAACGATATCCCAATATTATGTTAGTTTTTTCTACCCTCCACGATTTCTGATAGTGCTCTGAAATTTGCACATACATTGCTACTACTCCTACGATATTTGGTATTGAAAATGTTCAATATTAGTTAACTATTTATTCTCTCTACTTAAAATTATCAATATTGGCCCAAGTATCCGGGTAACCCTCTAATATTCGGCATTTGACTGTAATTTTATATTTGGGATGATCATTGAGTAGAAAATGTTCCTAACAATGTTTGCCCTGGAAAGCCTCCATATAATGGCACTTCACATTATACGATCCTTTGGGGATTTGGGCACGTTTTTCAACCTAATCAGCTGTAATTGGTTATTTGGTAGCATGAATGCTGCTAAAATTTGTCAATATTGGTCCACTTTTCTGTATTTTAATGGGTTTGATCACGTGTTTCAACCAAATTGGCAGTAATTTTATATTTTACATGATCAGTGAGTACAAAATTTCCTTACAAGTAATTAACAATATTGGTCTAAGTTCCCGGGTACCACCCACATAATGGTATCTCCCATAATTTGTCTTGTGGTGTAAAATCTTCCTACATAAATTTAATATATCTCCATTCCCATTGTAGTAGCTAAAATATGTCATTCCGGGATATAGGGGGGTGAGTCACATTTTTGCGAAAAATTATCTATTTAGGTCCCAGTTTTGATTTAGCAATACATACAGGTCTCGCCCCATTTTCGGTATTATAAAGACATTGACCGAATTTTCTCATAGAGTTGGCTATAATTAGGCATAACGGATACCTGTGAAAAAAACATCATCCCACGAATTATGGACTATATTTTACCGTTCTAAAAAGACGCCATAATTATTTTCCGTTAAATTTTCGGTATGTTGAAGTTCTAACCCCCGTTTTCCAACCTGAGTGTTAACGGTAGTTGGCATGTTCAATACAAATAGGTAACATCGGACGGAGGTTTTGGTATAACCTTTAAATTATATATTACGTCTTTGTTATTTAATCTAATATTGCCGGTTTTTTGTTAGTTGTTCTATTTCCAGCTGAGGTTAATGATAGATTTTTGCAAAGAAAATATCTCGTATATTAGTTTTCTCCGTGATACACATTTTTAGTATCGGAGTTCTGTTTGGTATGCGTGGAGTTCTGTTTATATGTTCAAAGATATTGAAAAACGATTAGGCATATAAACAGCTGGTTTGATATTTCCCGTGGCATATCAACATTTCAGCTACTTTAAGGAAAAACTTATTCCTATTATTATTTCCAAGCAAATTAATCTAGGGCTTCGATCTTAGAATCCGAATACCCTGAATGGACACGAACCCGATTCAGAATCTCTTCTGATTTTCCATCCTTGCATTTGTCCAAAATGTACGTGCATAAACAATTTTTCTGTGTAAGAGATATATTTCGCCATATACCGATTTTGATCGTTACATTGGAAGCTATAGCACACACGCAGTAAATTTGAATAATGTCATAGCATACTGAACTGAGTCTAGAATTATGATGCACTAAGTTTCGTGAAAATCGGTTCAAATTTAGATATACTTGCCATATATAGTTTCGTCCGATTTTATGTAAATGATGCACCAAAACTCCTATATATGTTTCGATTTGAATGAAATATGTCATAGCGTAGAGATTGTACTAGTT
>NW_026884154.1:0-11121 GCF_032173495.1 Musca vetustissima
TACATTCACGGATACACATTCGCATATATTCTATTTGGAGTGAATGAAGCAAATTGTGGAATTTTGTGTATTTTGGAATAGTCGAGATGTGTAAGAAGAGGTTCATTGATTTGAAACTTTTTAGGACGAATATTGATCCAAATTGTTATATTACCCTAATATGTTGCCACTTGTGAACCAAACAAAAATGTATTTCAGATTAAATTTCTATCAAGAATTGAGGAGAGAAACATATTTTTTCTCTGCAATTGCTTTCTTCTTGTCGTTAGTCTTATTTGCAATGTTTGATGAAACAATACCTCTTTCAATTGAATGACTGCAAATACCTTAAATTTGCAAAATTAGAGATGATTTTACGCTGTTCGCCGGAGGAGTTGTGGGTGTTTATGTTTTAAGCTAGGTAATTTGTTAATATATAGCTTTTTTCACGATACAATGATTTTACTTTAAGTAAAAGTTCATAATTTCTAACATACGATCATACTATAAATTTGCATCCTAGGAAATTTTTTTATTAAAAAGAGCCTATGTCACTTTAAGAAGTATATAGGTTTTTTTTTGCTTGCAACTTTCCTTTAATTTGGACTCTTTTAAACGAAGGATGCATTTTTTGTTATCATCTTTGTGGCAACACTGGTTTGTTCACGCACGTTTCATGTTTTGTATCACTATGAACCATCTTCAGTTTAGTCTATAATTAAACTATGAATCGTCTTACAAGCTTGCAAATCATTGAATTTTATTATACCCTACACAACTATGTTGTCAGGGTATTATAGCTTTGTGCAGCCCCAAGAGTTTGTGACGCCGCGAAATATTGGTCCTAGACCCTTTAAGTATACCGATCGTCATATCTCGACTGGCTGAGTCGATCTAGACCAAATTTTGCATGTAGGATGGGTTCTGGCCAATGAAGACCTCTATTGTTTTTGGCGAAGATCGGGTAATATTTAGAGGATGAAATGGACCAAATACTTAATTTTTGTCGGTTTTTCCGGTCACTCCAGAGGCCGCAATTATGGTCCAAACATCGCGAAATTTTACATGGAGAAGAAAATCCGCCCAAAGAATAAGCATGTCTGTTTTGATAAATATCGGTCATTATTTAGTGGGTCAAATGGACTTTGACTTTTGTGTGAAAAATTACAAAATTTGAATTCTATGGCTTATATCTTTATTCCTGAAGGATATTGACCCGATAAGTTGATAGTATATCCAAGAGGAGTGGTTAACCTTTAAATTGATATCAAATACATTGATGTATCTATTAGGATGTGGGAGTTACACTTAAATTTTTACAGGTGCTTACGTGTTCAAATATTATTTAGTTACCCATTACCAAATTAGAGGGCGGAAATATAGCGCTGATCGCTTTGAAATATTCCATGAAGTTCCAATTATGGTCAAGGACAACGCCTATATATTTCGGTGATAATCAGAATAAAATTTTGGGATGAAGTGGACGGAAAACTTAATTTCTTTGTGTATTTTCTAGTCGAATATGAGCCGAGCATCACAACTCAACCCACCGTGAAGGGAATCTGGACAAGTAAGTAGAAGGGCTGGACAGAATGTTTGTAATATTCGGAACGTGTAAGGAAGATGTGCTGCTGACATCTAATAGGGAAAGTCGGGGCAAATATCACTAAATATTGCCCAGGCTCGGAATAAACATCCGCAGAAAGTTAGATTTCCGTGGTAGTTGTGTAGGGTATCGTATGGTCGGCCCCGTCAATATGCCTGACCAGAAGATCCACTTTTTATCATAGACGAAGCCCATGTTTGGCTCAATGGGTATTCAAAGCAGATGGATCAGTTGAGACACAATCGCTGTCAACTTTTTCATGAAATTATGTTCAAACATGAAATGACATAGACGGTACTATCGAGTCAAGTAAAGATTTTACAAATTTTTCTGAAAAACTTTCCTGTTGTTCTCAGAAGATCCCCCTTGACTTCACTTGATGAACTTCGCACAGTGGGTTAGAGTACCATGTTTTCTTGGATCAAATCAGGGAAGCTATGTTAGAATAATTTTTCTTTATTTTTCAGTTAATACAATTAAAAATAAGTAAAAAAATGTTTTCTAAGTATATTTGAGTATAATTATATTAAGTAATGCCAAATATCAGTTTAGGTATATAGTGCAAGGAGTAAATATGATAACTTAAACATTGAATTTTATACATCTTAAAGTTAATCATCATCATCCGCAGCCCGTATGACGAATTTTCAGGTTTTCGACTGTCAAAAAGGTGTAAACGTCGAAAACGTCATATACCTGTATAAAATGTAGCAAACGTCATTTATTTCCATATTATCACCATATACAGTAATTTTCAAGAACATATATTATTTTTACTGTATATCTGTCTATTCTTTACTAGAACTGATAAAAAATTCTGAACTTTTTTAAGAAAAAAATTTTGAAATTCGATATGGATTTGAGTAAAGCATACGTCATTTCCAAATCGATAAATGTAAATAGCTATTATATCAAAAACCTAATGGTTTTGAGTGGGTTTCCGTCGTTTCTGGAAATGCAAGTCATTTACGTCACAGTTCCTGACAGGCCATCTCTGTCCGCAGCATCGCCAACTTCTGATAACTGCTCAACATGTAAAAGGGCATTTGACACAATTTCGGGTCCGTGAATAAAAACGTTATGGAAAGTGGTAGGCATATTATACGAAGGATACGTTTCAACAGCTTCGACGATTATAAAAAACAACGTTCGAACTTGTATCTATAAAAAATCCTAATAAACCCCCTTTTACGCCATTACTTGAAACTACACTATACAATCACTATTTGTCAAAACAAAGAATATTATTAAAATAAACAAAAACAAAATATTATTGCAACAAAAAATATTATTAAAAGAAACAAAAATAACAACAAAAAAATAATTAGAAAAAGTAACATGAAAAACAAGAAAACACAACACTCAACAACAGCACCAGTCACGAGATCAATGTGACTTTTAGCTAATTTGACTGCTGCAACACTTGTATTAAACAATGCGTAGCTTCTAAAAGGCACAACATGGCAGCGTAAAACTTTGCAATATAACACAGATTTAGGTCCTCTTTAATATAAACAAAAAATTATGACACAAATGTGGACGAATAATAACTATTTATCCATTTAAAATATAAAAATATTATTTTTTTTGGCATTTTCAATATAAATAACTACATCTAAATCACTTCCAAACACAATTTGATACTCAAATGTTAACGAAGTATTTGCAAAATAACCTAAACTTCATGGTTCCATAGAAAAATGTTGAACTTTTACAATACTTTTTAAAATAAATAAAATTTTCAACGGGAACGTTTTCACTTTTTTCAGCCTTTTTTGGCACAAACATTTCTATGAAGTTTGACTTTGAAGTTTCACTACAAAAACACCAGTCCACTTTTGACATTTATTTTAACAAGTGATGTAGAATTTTATATACTTTAACCGTGTGCGAAAAATTTTAACGATATTTAAAAATTATATTTTTACTTAATCCAAGAAAACAGGCTATTCTAACCCACTGTGCGTCGTCCTTATTTTTAAAATTTTTATAATACAAAATAATATTTTATGATCGCACCAGTAATACTTATAATAAATAGTAAACAGCAAATAAAAAATGCCTCCAATTAACGATAAAATTACTAGTTATTTCATGTCCCAACTGACGTTTTTATGTGAATTCGAGGCTTAAATATAAATTTTTTGAGCAAAAAATCCGTCATATGTTTTATTAAAAGAAGTATGAAATTTTGAATTAGCTAAACGTACAGTTAGACGGTGCCTCCATATGACTACAACAACTATCACGTTTATTTTCTATCGTTCTGTACTCCAATGAAATGAAGTGTTCTTGTAAAAACCTTAAAATATTGGTAATAAATAACAAGTAAAAAAGCGTTTAGTTCGGCTGGACCAAACTTTGGATACCCTCCACCATAGATATATTGACAGATACTTGAAATGGAAATATAGGGAACATACCACAAAGTGGACTAATACCGACATTTTTACAAACCGATTATGTAAATCATAATGAACACCAAATACAAATTTCAGCTTATGGCTAATGGGGGTGTATACACATTGATACATTGAAAATCTGTCTCATCGAAATATTCGTTCTAGACCCCATATTTCTTTGGACCAAATCCGTTTCAGAAAATTAAGATTTCATCTAAACTTTGCCTACCTTATTATTTCGTCCTAACTTAGTTCAAGTTCGAAGATGGGGAATATCGGTCCACTCCTTTTGGTACGTCCAACACAGGGGCTGGGCCTAGGCCTAAATGCGCGGAACAAATCGGATAACTATTTCAATATAAACCAGTAAGGAAAGTAGTATAGTCGGACGGGGCCGACTATATGATACCCTTCACCACTATGAGTATACTAAACAGGACTATTAACATGAAATTGGATGAAATAAAATATGTGATATTTATCTAAATGTGAAACGAACTAAATCTATCAATAAACATGTCATTCGTTCGTTAAAATAGGACAAAAGTATGTAAATCGACTTCAAACAAATATAAATAGGTCATCCATTGGTCTATGTTTGTACTTCTCGAAAACTCAACTACGTAATTCTATGCTCAATTTTGTACGTTGTGCAAAATTTGATGTCAATCTGACTAACATGAGGAGTTTGATGTCCAACTTACTTAAAATTGGGCGAAGATATATATGAAAGCTGTATCCAAATACGAAGCGATTTCAACGAAACTTGTCACAGTTTAGGTTATACTAAATTCAGTACGATTTGTTTTGGTGCATCAACTACTTAAAATCAATCTATAATAAAAAGGAGCTATATCTAAATCTCAACCGATTTTCACGAAATTTGGCACATATCAATCTGGACTAAATTTACATAAAAGTGGTCCAAAATATCTATGGGAGCTATATCTAAACCTTGACCGATTTTCACGAAACTTGACCGACATCACTCTATGCTCAATTCTGTACGTTATGCCAAATTTCGTGCAAATCGAAGGATATATAGGGACTTTGGTGCACCATTTACAAGAAATCGGACG
Organism: Musca vetustissima; assembly: GCF_032173495.1. NCBI lineage: Eukaryota > Metazoa > Arthropoda > Insecta > Diptera > Muscidae > Musca > Musca vetustissima. The sequence continues at coordinate 5,067 of NW_026884154.1, forward strand.
ACACTATATATGGGAGCTATATCTATGTCTGGACCGATTTTCACGAAACTTAATACACACCATTCTAGACTCAATTCAGTACGCTACGGCAAATTTCGTGCAAATCGAAGGCTATATAGTGATTTTGGTGCAATATTTACCTAAAATCGGACGAAAATATATATGGAAGCTACATCTAAATCGAAACGCAATACACACCATTCTAGACTCAATTCAGTACGCTACGGCAAATTTCGTGCAAATCGAAGGATATATAGGAACTTTGGTGCACTATTTACTTAAAATCGGACGAACATATATATGGGAGCTATATCTAAATCTGAAGCGATTTTCGTGAAACTTAATACACACCATTCTAGACTCAATCCCGTAAACTGTGGCAAATTTCGTGCAAATCGAAGGATATATAGAGACTTTGATGCACTATTTACCTAAAATCGGACTTAAATATATATGGGAGCTATATTTAAATCTGAACCGATTTTCACGAAATTTAACAAACATCGTTCTAGACTTAATTCAATACGCTATGCCAAATCGAGGGAAATATAGGGACTTTGGTGCACTATTTACATCAAATCGGACAAAAATATATATGGGACTTTAATGCGCAATTTACCTAAAATCGGACGAAAATATATAGGGGAGCTATATCTAAATCTGAACCGATTTTCACGAAATTCAACACACATCGTTCTAGACTTAATTCAGTGCGCTTTGCCAAATTTCGTGCAAACCGAAGGAAATATAGGGACTTTGGTGCACTATTTACATCAAATCGGACGAAACTATATATGGGAGCTATATCGAAATCTGAACCGATTTCCACGAAACTTAACACACATCACTATAGACTTAATACAGTACACTGTGCAAAATGTCCATGTTAAATTGTAAACAAAGTACAGGTCGCATTTATGATCCGAATTGGATGAAATTTGGCATAGGTCACTTATTCGGCCCACGGACGAACCCTATTGAAATTGAGAAAAATTGGTTCAGTTTTAGATATAGCTCCCATATATATATTTAACCGATTTAATGTAAACGGTCCCTATATCTCTTTCGATTTGCACGAATTGGTACAGCCTAATCATTTAGGTCTAGAATGATGTCTGCCAAGTTTCGTGAAAATCGGTTCAGATTTAGATATAGCTCCCATATATAGTTTCGTCCGATTTCATGTAAATGGTGCACCAAAGTCCCTATATATCCATCGATTTGAACCAAATATGGCGTAACGTACTGAATTGAGTCTAGAATGATGTCTGCCAAGTTTCGTGAAAAGTGGTCAAGATTTAGATATAGCTCCCATATATAGTTTCGTCCGATTTCACGTAAATGGTGCACCTAAGTCCCTATATATCTTTCGATTTGCACGAAATTTGACAGAGCGTAATGAATTAGGTCTAGAGTGATGTCTGCCAAGTTTCGTGAAAATCGGTCCAGATTTAGATATAGCTCCCATATATAGTTTCGTCCGATTTCATGTAAATGGTGCACCAAAGTCCCTAGATATCCTTCGATTTGCACGAAATTTGGCATAACGTATTGAATTGAGCCTAGAATGATATATGCCAGGTTTCATGAAAATCAGTCCAGATTTAGATATAGCTCCCATATATAGTTTCGTCCGATTTCATGTAAATGGTGCACCAAATTCCCTAGATATCCTTCGATTTGTACGAAATTTGGCATAACGTAGTGAATTGAGGCTAGAGTCTTGTCTGCCAAGTTTCGAGAAAATCGGTCCAGACTTAGATATAGCTCCCATACATAGTTTCGTCCGATTTAAGGTAAATGGTGCACGAAAGTCCCTAAATATCTTTCCATTTGCACGAAATTTGGCACAGCGTACTGAATTAAGCCTAGAATGATGTGTGCTATGTTTCGTGAAAATCGGTTCAGATTAAGATACAGCTCTTATATATATATATTTTAGTCCAATTTTAGGAAATGGTGCACCAAAGTCTCTATATATCTTTTGATTTACACTAAATTTTTAATAGTGTGCTGAATTGAGTCTTGAATGACGTGTGTTAAGTTTCGAGTGAATCGGTTCAGATTTAAATATAGCTCTATATATAGCTTCGTCCGATTTTATGTAAATGGTCCACACAAGTCCTTATATATCTTTCGGTTTGCACGAAATTTGGCACAGCGTAATGAATTAGGTCTAGAATAATGTATGTTAAGTTTCCTGAAATTGTTGAAATCGGTTCAGATTTAGATATAGCTTCTATTTAGTATAGGTTGCAGAACGACATGTTTGTGGATCCAATTTCATTTTAGTGGTCCTTTAAAAATGTGACGTCTGTTAGGATTCATCTGTTGAATATACCCAAAGTGGTGAAGGGTATCATATAGTCGGCCCCGTCCGACTTTACTACTTTCCTTACTGGTTATGTATTGTAAGTGCAATATATTTAGTTATTTTTATCTTCATTTGATCAGATGAATCGAACTATATTTAACAATCCTGCAAAAGAATTTGCAGGAGAAAGCGTGGTATATTTTAGAAGATTAAGGCAAAACCGTATTCCCTTAACCATACTAAACCAGTAAGAAAAGTAGTAAAGTCGGACGGGGCCGACTATATGATACCATTCACCACTTTGGGTATATTCACCATATGAATCTTAACAGACGTCGCATTTTTGAAGGATGAGTAAAATGAAATTGGACCCATAAACATATCTTTCTGCAACCTATAAATACTATATCGAAATCTAATCCGATTTCATCGAAACTTGTCACAGAATATGGCCACATTTTGAGTTCTTTGTGCACCATTTAGTTAAACTCGGGAGAAAATATGGTAGCTCTATCAAAATTTGAACCGATTTCAATAAAACTTTCCACATGCTAGGTTATATAAACTATATTACATTGGGTCTTTGGTGTATATTTTACTTAAAATCTGACTATATATAGGAACTATATCTAAATCTGAACTAATTACAACAAAACTTGCCAAACGTTATTTCATGATAACTTCTATAAGTTCTGCAAAATTTTGTGTTAATAGGACACACCTGAGGAATTCGGTGCAGCATTTATAACTAACTTATAGGTTATACTAAGTTCAGTACGAAATATATATAAGGACTGTGGTGCACAATTTACCTAAAATCGGACGAAAATATATATATGGGACCTATATCTAAATCTTAACCGATTTTCACGAAATTTAACACACATAATTGTAGACTTTATTCAGTACACTGTATCAAATTTCGTGGAAATCGAAAGATATATAAAGACTTTGGTGCCTCATTTACATTAAATCGGACGAAAATATATATGGGAGCTATATCTAAATCTAAAACGGTTTTTAGGAAACTTAATACACAACATTCTAGACCCAATTCAGTATGCTGTGCCAAATTTCGTGCAAATCGAAAGATATATGCACCATTTACCTAAAATCGGACGAAAAAATATATGGGAGCTATATCTAAATCGGAACCGATTTTCACGAAACATGCCATACATCATTCTAGACTTTATTCAGTTCGATATGCCAAATTTCGTGCAAATCGAAAGATATTTAGGGACTTTGGTACACCATATTCCTTAAATCGGACGAAAATATATATGGGAGCTATATCTAAATCTGAACCGATTTTCACGAAACTTAACACACAGCATTCTAGGCTTAATTTAGTACGCTGTGCCAAATTTCGTACAAATGGAAAAATATTTAGGCACTTTGTTGCACCATTTACCTTAAATCGGACAAAAATCTATATGGGAGCTATATATAAATATGAACCGATTTTTCCCAATTTCAATAGAGTTCGTCCTTGGGCCAAATAAGAGACGTATGCCAAATTTCATCCAATTCGGATAATAAATGCGACCTGTACATTGTTTACAATTAAACATGGACAGACAGACGGACGGACGGACGGACGGACATGCATATATCGACTTAAAAAGTGCATATTCTATGCATATGCATATTCTCAAAAGGAACCATGTGTCTATCTCGTTTCCTTTTGCCTCTTACAAACATATGCACAAAGACATAGTACCCTGTACCACAGTGTGGTGAAGGGTATAAAAAGCCGAAAATTCAAATAAACGTTTTGTCTTAATTAAAAAATAATAATTTAAGGGACAAACCCCGTTTTGTCTTAATTAAAAAAATAATTTAAGGGACAAATATATTGTCGTATGTACTCGGATGTGGGAGTTACACTTAAATATTTACAGCTACTTACGTATTTAGATATTATTTAATGGATATTATTTAATGGTAATGGTTGGTAGTTGTGTAGGGTATCATATGGTCGGCCCCGTCCGACTATACTGCTCCTCCCACTGGTTTATTTTTAAGATTTTAAATGGGCTGGTCAATGAATACCATTGCTTGTTAAGGTTTGTAACTTTGCACATATATATTTGAAGATTTAAAAAGGAAGAAAAATAATTTACAAAAAAAAAAAATTGTTGTTGTTTTTGATGGCGGGCATGATAACTCCTCCCTGGAACATCGGAATCCGAAAATTCCAACGGTGTTAGAAAGAGTACATGTCTGGCTCTCGTATGAACTAGGATTACTGAATTCACACAACAATTAACAAAATGGCGGAACTTTGAATTTTTTTTTTTTTTTTTTTTTGGAAAATCGTCTATTTTTTACCACAAACTATGTTAAAAAATAAGGAAGTTCTTCACCGATTGGTATTATCCTAGCTGTACACTCCCAGAGAAACGTGTCAAAATTTGTAACCGGATTGGATTATTAGTTTTTGAGTTATCGTGCCCGCCATTCGCAAAAGAGAAAAACGTCTTAAAAGTTTGAGAAGCCCTTTAGCCGTCACTTGATGCTGACACAATAAATCGGCTATATCTTCAAGGGTTCTTGAGATTTTCAATTGAAATTTTGTAGGGAGATTCATGAATTAATGTAGATTCGAATTAAATTTGAAATTTGATCCCGTGAATGGGGGGTCCCCTTACTTTATTTTCAGACATCTTCATGCTTCTATTTGTTTTTCACGACTATTATACCGTACAGTACATGGACGTCGACTCAAAAATTGATTCTATCCCCAAAATGAATATAAAAGCAAAAACAAATAGCTCTTTATATTGTTACGAATATAACTTTAGATTTAAGTTAATTTAGATGAATTCCGTTAATTTAAGAATTTGAATTGTAACGTAAATTTCTACTACGCAGTTTATTTGAATAACTTCACAACAACAACTACTGTATAGATTTTTCTACAGCCTTCCATTTCCTCTTTCATGGTCTATTTTTTTTGTTGACGTACAATTCTTGTTAAGCGTCATCATTGATGATCGCTTAATTCCTCTTTCTTTGTTACCCCCTCGCCGGTATATGTGTTGTTGTTATTGTTTACTCACTGTAAGGTTGTATGTATTTGTTGCATTTGTAGATTGTTCGTAATCTAGGTGTTACCAGATCGTCTAGAAACTTCTGTAGCGACAGGCGAGGCTCATATAAATAGGGGAAATGGAAAGGCAGTCAGTCAGTTGTGAATCAGATCGCGAATTGAAACCGTCGAGTAAAGTAAAGTGCAAAGTAAAGTTGTGTGAATAAAATCATTGTAATAATCGTAATCTGAAAGAACCCGCGTTTTATTTAGTACGAACTGTATTGGGAAATAAAACAACGTCTACACGGGATTAGGTAAAATCCAAGAACGTAACAATATTTTGCATGTTACAAACAAGACATAATAATGCTTTAAAACAAGTAAGGAAAGTGATAAAGTAGGGCGGACTATATGATACCCCTCACAAATATATCCTAACAATTTCATGTCAATGTTCCCTCCAAGAAAAATTGAGATGAAATTCAACGAACTTAAATATGTGATCTTTATCTATAAGTGAATAGACTAACATCAATCCATAAACATGCCTTTCTGCAACCTATGCTAAATTTAATTTCATTAATTAATTTAATTTAGAAGGACTACAAAAGCAGAAAAAATTAGAGTTTTCGGTCCATTTCATCCCCGCAATATCATATTTATCCAAAATTACAGCATCGTCTATAACCGGGACCTCATGAAAA
>NW_026884155.1:0-11299 GCF_032173495.1 Musca vetustissima
TTTTACAAATCCACGCCTTGAAAAAATATTTTTTAAACAAAATCCACGCCTTGAAAAAATATTTTTTAAACAAAATCCACGCCTTGAAAAAATATTTTTTAAACAAAATCCACGCCTTGAAAAAAATATTTCTTTAAAAAATCCACGCCTTGAAAAAAATATTTCTTTAAAAAATCCACGCCTTGAAAAAAATATTTCTTTAAAAAATCCACGCCTTGAAAAAAATATTTCTTTAAAAAATCCACGCCTTGAAAAAAATATTTCTTTAAAAAATCCACGCCTTGAAAAAAATATTTCTTTAAAAAATCCACGCCTTGAAAAAAATATTCTTTAAAAAATCCACGCCTTGAAAAAAATATTCTTTAAAAAATCCACGCCTTGAAAAAAATATTCTTTAAAAAATCCACGCCTTGAAAAAAATATTTCTTTAAAAAATCCACGCCTTGAAAAAAATATTCTTTAAAAAATCCACGCCTTGAAAAAAATATTCTTTAAAAAATCCACGCCTTGAAAAAAATATTCTTTAAAAAATCCACGCCTTGAAAAAAATATTCTTTAAAAAATCCACGCCTTGAAAAAAATATTTCTTTAAAAAATCCACGCCTTGAAAAAAATATTCTTTAAAAAATCCACGCCTTGAAAAAAATATTTCTTTAAAAAATCCACGCCTTGAAAAAAATATTTCTTTAAAAAATCCACGCCTTGAAAAAAATATTTCTTTAAAAAATCCACGCCTTGAAAAAAATATTTCTTTAAAAAATCCACGCCTTGAAAAAAATATTTCTTTAAAAAATCCACGCCTTGAAAAAAATATTTCTTTAAAAAATCCACGCCTTGAAAAAAATATTTCTTTAAAAAATCCACGCCTTGAAAAAAATATTTCTTTAAAAAATCCACGCCTTGAAAAAAATATTCTTTAAAAAATCCACGCCTTGAAAAAAATATTTCTTTAAAAAATCCACGCCTTGAAAAAAATATTTCTTTAAAAAATCCACGCCTTGAAAAAAATATTTCTTTAAAAAATCCACGCCTTGAAAAAAATATTTATTTAAAAAATCCACGCCTTGAAAAAATATTTTTTTTAAAAAATCCACGCCTTGAAAAAAATATTTCTTTAAAAAATCCACGCCTTGAAAAAATATTTTTTTTAAAAAATCCACGCTTTGAAAAATATTTCTTTAAAAAATCCACGCCTTGAAAAAATATTTCTTTAAAAAATCCACGCCTTGAAAAAAATATTTCTTTAAAAAATCCACGCCTTGAAAAAAATTTTTTTAATGCACTCCTTTAAAATTTTAACAAATATATTTTTATAATTTTTTAATTTTGTTGTCAGTTTTATCCTCACCTGAAATGTTTCAATGGGCAAATCATTCAAGAGGCCATTGGTAAGCCTCACCACAGTCACCGTATTGGCTATATACTGATCGGCAAATAAATTCTTCGGCAACGTTGTGAAATTATGCTTGTCAATTTCCAAAATGGTAAGTTTGCCAAGGACCTAATTGAAAAAAAAAATCCATCACTTATTTTTTTTCAAAAAAAAAATTTAAAACCTTCCCTTCACTTACCCCAAACGACAATGGTGATATTTTACCCAAATGTGTATTTACAAAATACAATTCCTCCAGTGTTTTATTAATGCCATGGAATACATAATCATCCAGGGTATTCACAGGTGTATCCATAATTGTCATCTTACGTGCGGGTACCTTGGAAAATAGCGGGCCAAAGAGACGTTCTGCAAAAATGAAGTGGGAAAATATAAAAAATGAAGTGGGAAAATATAAAAAATTAATATAAAAAAATTATTTTTTTTTTATTTACCAAAATGTCCTTTATTGATGGTCAACTCCTCAACGGGTAATTCCAAGGCTGCCAAATTTTGCATGGCCACCGATAGGGTAGCCAAATTTGTATTATCACATCTTACATAGATACCAATATCGGTGTTGTTATAACAGACACAGGGGAAGATTAATTTGGGTCTGAAAGAAAATAAAAAGAAAAACAAAAAATTTAAGAAATTAAAAGGAAAATTTATACAGGCCGGCAATAGATTTATAGTCCTTAATATGAATAATATTTTCTGTAGACCATTTTATAATTGTCTTCTATAGCTTTGCTCTTAAATCTGTGAGGTAGGTAGGGTATGTTTTTAAACCAGTTTATTTTGTTTTTGTTGCTGTATTAAATCATAACAATGATAATTTGCACAGTTTTGTATTTTATTTCGACTCCCCATTATATTTGATATTTATTTATTTAAAAACACCCCTCAACTTACTTTGCCGGACATTTATATTTTGGTTCACCATAAACATAAACAGAATTCACTTCTGGTGTAATGGTCAATAAGACCAACAGCAGCGACGAAGCCAATACCAAGGCCACCGAACTAGCTGATGAGTGCAGCCGCATGATAATGAAGGTGTATGTCAAGTGTTTAACAGAAAAACCCAACTCTTGACGTATGCATGAATCCAAAAACAAACTGCGATTTTATTACAAATAAAACACTTCTTTTACGGCGATTGTTTTTGTTGTTGTTTTACTGACTCATTTTTGTTAAGGAAACCAGCAACAGGTTTGTTGCTTAAGTCTTTTGTTTGATATGGTCAAGTTCTTTGTAAATTCTAATAAGAAACCAAAAGGCAAACGAAATGTGTTAGTTATTTTTTTCAATTACAATAACTACAACAACAATTAATTTCACTTTCACAATTACCAAATTACAACATAAACAATCACAATTTGTTGTTGTGGCACTATTATTTTTTTATAAACTATTCAATTTAATTTAATTTGAACACCAATGTTATTTCCGTTCTTAATTTCTGTAAAGATCAATGCTCTCTCTCTAGTTTCTTGTTAACTCCTTATAAAGTTAATAATTAATAGATTATACCAAAACTAGTCAAAAACTAATAACAAGTAACCAAAAACAACAACAAAAAACAACTTAAACTAATTTATTTTGTGTGGTGGCTGGGTCGCATCTCTTTTTTGAAGTGTGGCAAAATGGAGTGGCAACTGTTGTTTTACTATAACGACCAGTGTCAAATTGCATTATTTTGAATTAAATGTTTAAACAATTAACAAAACCGAGTATATGTTTAAATTTAATGACGTTTATTATACTAAACTAGCCAACAACCAATAATATAAACAAATTGAACTAAAAAGTATGTGTGTGTTGTTGTGTCGCATCTCTTTTTTGGCGTATGTCAACAAGGAGTGGCAAACGTTGTTTTACCATAAATAACGTTGTAAAAATTAATTGATTTTAATTAAATATATCAATAAAAACTACAACGTGTAGAGATTAATATTAATAAAATATAAGCAACAACAAATTAAATAAAATATCAAACTGACAAAACTGTGTGGTGTTATGTCGCATCTCTTTTTTGGCGTATGGCAAAATGGAGTGGCAAATGTTTTTCTACCATAATGACCAGTGTCAAATTGCATTATTTTGAATTAAATGTTTAAACAATTAACAAAGCCGAATGTAAGGTTAATTTTAATTATTAATAATTTATCAATTCAGCCAATAACCAATAAAATAAACAAATCAAACTAATAAAACTGTCTGGCAACTTGGAATGGCAAATGTTATTTTTTTTAATTATGATCTGTGTTAAATTGAATTGTTTTTGGAACAAATATAATAACTACAAACAAAAACGATTATCAACAAATTAAAGCGATTAATTTGTGTAGTGTTGTGTCGCTCCTCTTTTTTTGGCGTATGGCAAAATGGAGTGGCAATGCGTTTTCAATTTGGAATTTTATGACAAACTCATGGTATTATAATAGAAGGTAACAGCAAGTGTTGTTGTACAACAAACGATACAACAACCACATGGAAATTTGTTTTTGTAAGTTATACTAGTGTCAACGTCATTTGACAGAAAAATGTAAACAAACAAAAAATTTTTTTTTTTTTTTTTGAAAATGAAACGTTCCCAGCAGGCTGATTGAGTAAATTGAATACGGCGACATATTTAATAAAGAACAATTTCAAATTGTATACGTTCCCAATTTTCCTGTTGGGTGATTTAAAAAAAAAATAATTTGTCAAATTCATATTGACACTAGTATAACCTTTTTATAATTGCACCATGTGACAAACTGTAGACAGGGTTGTATTACGGAATAAATTAAAGTTATACAATAAAGAAAATATTATAATTTTTATAAAAATGGAGTTCGTTATCGACGGTTTATTAACTTCACATCATTTTAGATGAACTCCCTTCACGATCGGATCTAAAAATCTTTGGGGTGTGTCAGGAGGTTTCCGAAAACTACTCCACAAACTTTACGAATTATTTTACGTCTGTCTTCAAAACAAACACCAAGTTTTGGGATGACTTTTAAGGGCTAAGCTGAATGTTCGCATCCGTCCGAAACGATAATACAAACGCTCGAAATTGTTGTGCGTTGTGCTTCGGACTTAAATATATTTTAACGGTTTTTTGCATAGTACTCAAGTGGAATACTATGTGTTCCATTATTAAGTTCGTAATAATAATTGGTCTCCACCCGTACTTAAAATTTTGATCTGTTTCCCATACTGCAAGAACCTACTAATTTTTAAAATTGTCTTAAATATCATAAAGGAACAAATTGTTTGATAGTAAAAAAATGTACATTCTTGCAGGTTCTGGAACAGACCTTTGTTAAGGGGTAAGCAGAATAGATCCGTTAACGCAATCATTCTCCTTAGCAGAATGCTCGCGTTGAGCCATCCGTTGCGTTATGTGTTATCGAAAATACAACTACCACAAGGAAACGATAACACAAACGCTTGAAGTTGTTGTGCGCTGCCCTTCGGAGTTAAATATATTTTAACTTTTTGCATGCGTTAACGCGATAACAAAAAACGCTCAAAGCGAACATTCTGTTTAGCCCTTAACAAAGTAATTACTTCCAGACGAACATGTTAAAAACATAATTTTCATTTCAATTAAATTTAAATATCTTTCAATTTATACTGAATTTATTTGACATAGTATTCAAAACATTACACAAAGTATATATTTTGATTTGATGGAACAAGCCACCTTGAGAAAAATTGTAATCAGTTGGTAGCTGTGCCCTACCTTATATAATAATTTTACCATGGGTGTAACTCATATTTCAATCATAAACTTAAATAATAAAAAAACATGAAAATATTTAAAAAAATAAACATTTAAATTTTTCAGCATAATTCATTATTTTTTTATTTAAAGAATTCTTTTAACTATATAAAACAATCCTATATTTTCATATACACTGAAATTTTGTCCCTTTTTTTATTTAAATAAAAAATTCTATCTTCTCTTTAGTTTATTTATGGTCGTATTAATCGAATATTTTCGATTAACTGTGCATATCCCACATTAAACGATTAATCACTAATCGAACTATAGATCCCTAACCGGAAAAGGTACAATTTTAACCAACCCTATACCAGAGAAAAAAACCCAACAACAAATAAAAACACACAAATGTAAACAAAAAATATTCAAATGCATATTTATTGTTTATAATAAATTAAAAAAAAAACAACAACTATTGTTGTTTCATAACATGTTTTTGTTTTGAAAAAAAAAACAAGTAACCACCGTAAAGCAGATTCTTTACTTGTTATCAGAGCAACCTTTTCCCACCTACTATACCAGCCCGCCGCTTTGTTGTCTATAGTTTGTTTGTTTACACACGAACTAGTTTTTCTTGTGTGTGATAGCTAGGCGGCAGGTATTTTTCCAGTTCAATGGATGTTTCTAGAAACCAACACAAAACAAATTGACTAAGCTTAATCGTAGAGGTTAGGTTAGATTTTTTTGAATTGGTATTTTGACATTATATACAATGTAATAAAATCTATATGACATTTCAGAAAATGTCATAGTCAGATTTTTATATATTGAAAATGTGTTTTTTCCAATATGATTTCGAAAATATTTCCAGAGAATAGAAAATAATCAAAATGTAAATATTATGATTACGCCGGTGGTTACTTATCTGCTATTTGCACTTGACCATCATTAACAGTGACGCCGTGTGGGGGGTATTTTAAGCCGTCGTTTTGCGATTTGAACGGCGTTCACCATACTGTCAATTAGTGCAGCCGGTAAATGACTAAGAACGTATCGTAAAAACACATTATTTTGCCTATTGACTAATTGATTATTTCGGATTTAAGAGAAATGGTATTTATTTAGAAAAAATTAATTAAAGTGTCGGTCTGAAGCTATTTTATATTGGGAAAAAAATCTTTTTAATTGCAATAATTACCTTTAAATCAAATATACACAACAATGGTGCTTTTGTCATTGTAAAATAATGTATTTTAAGCCATGGTACTTAAATTGTCTTGTATTGCCCAAGAAAATATGTTAAAATACAATTTGAGCACACCCCGTAGAAAATACTCTCTTGCATGACAATTTCGTTGACGAAACGACAAGGTAAGTGAATCTGTCGTTAACGAAAAGTAGAGAGTTTAGTCGCCGAAGTTGTCATATAAAACCATATCGCTTACCCTGTCGCCCAAGTTGTCTTGCATGAATACTTCGAAACTTGTGTGAAAATTTCGTGAACGATTTCACATTGTTATCAGCAAAGTGTCTTCGAGGAAATGCCATGGTCTTACACGATTCGGTAATGCAAGACACTTTCTATTGGGATGATCATCGTCCTAACAAGCAAAACTCAAAAAAAATATGCAAAGATAAGCCCGGACAGAAGTTTAACCTATGTTCTCATAATAACACAAAAAGTGTTGCCAGACCAGACGGATATATCATCAAAATTGTTTTGAGGTTTACTTCAAAATGTGCAATACAACGGTATATGGCTCGCTTCGCTTAATCTCCCTCCTGACCACTCAATTTGCATATAGAAAAATTCATTCAAAAATACATGCACCACCACGTTGGGCGCCATCCGATTCACCATGGACTATATTCGTTCTGTGCAAACTGTATGCTGAGCACAACCGGAAGCAATATAGACTTCAGACTGTAAAAGCGCATCATAATGATGATCTGAGGAGCCGATGATATTCCTTATTGTCGCAATGTTTTTGCCGTATGCGCATATAAAAATTCCATTCGAACATTTATCTCGACCATAAAAATACATATACCCCCACGTAGGGCGCCACTATACTTATATGACGTAGCGTTTCGATAAAGACTCTATTTTTTACGGTAGTCCTCAGAAATAGATTATGCTGGAAAGATCATTGTCTTTGGAATATATTAAAAAATAACATACACATTTTTATTAGTTATATCCCGCCGTTTTAAAGGTTACGGTTAAATAAAAATTCATATAGATTTTTTTTACCGGGTTAACCAACTTTATGAGGATTTGTTTGACATATATGCAAAGGAATTGACAAATGAATCCCACTGGGTTAACGAAATCCGGTTAAATGTAAACGTACTATACATTCTTAAGTTAAAGTTTCTAATAAAATAAAAATTCCTTTTATTTTAAACCGAGAGTGGATTCCTAGAGATTCCTACCACCCAATTTTTTTATTTCACCAGTACACAAAATTTTAAAATTCCTTCTGTTAGCATTCCTGGACGAGTGATCGTGGCAGACTTAAATCTGTCCAAACAGATAAATATTAGATGATCGAGTATCTAATATACTTTAAATTGCAATTGGATGGAAAAAATGACGAACTTCGATTACCTTCTTGAGGAGACTGAAGAGAATGGTGCCAATCAATTAACATTATGTGTTGATGGTTGGACAGTTCCTGCTGAGATACTTCTGCCTTGTTATCTATAGTAGGATACAGTAAAGACAATATATCCCTCATAGCTTCCGATGTAATAAAAATAGTATTTCATTAGACTTTAAAATATTACCGAAATCAGTATAACCTTAGCATCGACATGGGGTATCCGAATCCATGAAAATGTAATAAAGTCTTCTTGAATTTCCGACATTAAGAAGAACATTTCACTGCAAATACTTCCAATTTGAGACAACTAGAATCTGGATACATCAATGTTTTAAATTTCTATATAGAAAAAATGTTCCTGGACTCCTCAACAAGTATTCTCAAATTATGGGGACCAGATTTTACAATGGATTACAATTAGATTTACTTATAAATATATAAAATGAGTTAAAAAGTATTTAAATACGACAGAGACCAATTTCCCGAAGCGATTACATATTAAACATAGCAAAGAAGTAGACATAAATCAAATACCGGGTTAACCTACCTTATGAGGATTTATTTGACATATATGTCAAGGAATTGACAGTTGAAACCCACTGGGTTAACGAAATCCGGTTAAATGTAAACGTAAAACTATGTCGACTATGTTTTACAAGGATATTTTACAACCCATAGCCCACAAGAAATAATAAAAATCAGCCACTTTTGAAGTTAAATTTTCGTAAAATTAACAGTTTACTTTCTTTATATCGTCCAGAAACGCTGAAAATTATTAATTTAATAATTATATATATATTTTTTTTTTTGACTGAAATTTGTTACCCATTTAGAATTCAAAATATAAAATAATAGATAATTCGATTAGAAAATGAGTCTAAAATCCAGAAAATACCGAAAATGTGGGAAGTGATATGGGTTTCCTTCCAAGATTCGTATTTTTATTTAATTATTTCACAGAAATCATTTAAAGAAATGTTAGTAATGCAGTAATATGGTATTATTTGTATCGTACATATATAAAGAAAGATGCAGCATATTGCTCCGCTCTTGCTGCCACCTCCCCCACAAATCTTATAATAAAATCGTCATCAATCCTTAAAATAAATTTTAAAATAATATTACTTAAACGTCTTATTAATCATGTTTTATATTAAAAATAAAGCCAAAACTACTTAATTGTTTATATATAATTCAATATAATTAATATCCAATAAATATTTATCATTTTGGTTCTCCATTTAAGACCCCAAACACACATTTTCTTTATTATCTCTCACAATACCCAATTCCACGTTACGTTGCGTTACTTAATATTACCACAGCAACTAATCAGAAACTACAGTTTGCTGACGCTATACTGAAACGTGTCCAAAAACAAATAACAAAGTCCCCCAATCACCATTCGAACGCCGTTCGACGCCATTTTTTACTGCTCATGAGCATCATGGCATCATGGAATAGATTCATTACCACTGCACTATTCGATTATTCGTCGCCCTATACCAGAAAAAAGAAATTATTTACAGCCGCCGCCATTTGATTCAAGCTGGATTTTATCTGCCGCCAGTTGGGACAAAGAGAGCAATACAGCAAAGCACAGCAGATTTAGTGAAATTTATTCGCAGTTATTTAATTTTCGAGAAAAGAAACAAAAAAACTAGAAAACTAAAATCAATTGAAATAATAAACTAAATAGAAGACCAACCAACACTTCGTTCGTACGCTACTCGCTCGCTCGTTCGCTACACAATGAGTTACCAAGCCGATGTCTTAAATGCTGCTCACTTGGAATTGCAGGGGGGAAATGGCGCTGAATTGCGCCGTCCCTTCGACCCCACTGCTCACGACTTGGAGCCAACGTTTCGTTTGACGCGTTTTGCTGATTTGAAGGGTCGTGGTTGTAAAGTGCCCCAAGAGGTGTTGGGCAAGTTGGTGTCGGCCCTGCAACAGGACTACTCGCTGCAAGATCAAGATGCTCAATTCATGAATATGGCCATACCCCGCATTGGCATTGGTCTAGATTGTTCGGTAATTCCGTTGCGCCACGGTGGCCTTTGTCTGGTACAGACGACCGATTTCTTCTACCCCATTGTCGATGATCCCTATATGATGGGTAAGATTGCCTGTGCCAATGTGTTGAGTGACCTGTACGCCATGGGTGTTACGGATTGTGATAACATGTTGATGCTATTGGCCGTCAGCACCAAGATGACGGAGAAGGAACGTGATGTTGTAATCCCCTTGATTATGCGTGGCTTTAAGGATTCAGCTCTGGAGGCAGGTACCACTGTGACGGGTGGCCAGAGTGTGGTGAATCCTTGGTGTACAATTGGTGGTGTGGCGTCGACCATTTGCCAGCCGAATGAGTACATTGTGCCCGACAATGCCGTGGTGGGTGATGTGTTGGTGCTAACAAAACCCTTGGGTACCCAGGTGGCAGTGAATGCCCACCAGTGGCTGGATCAGCCCGAACGTTGGAATCGTATTAAGTTGGTCGTTTCCGAGGAGGATGTACGCAAAGCCTATCACCGTGCCATGAATTCGATGGCCCGCCTCAACCGCACGGCTGCCCGTCTTATGCACAAATACAATGCCCATGGTGCTACGGACATTACCGGCTTCGGTTTGCTGGGTCATGCCCAGACTTTGGCCTCCCATCAGAAGAAGGATGTCTCCTTTGTTATTCACAATCTGCCGGTTATTTCGAAAATGGCTGCCGTGGCCAAGGCCTGTGGTAACATGTTCCAATTGTTGCAGGGTCACTCGGCCGAAACCTCTGGTGGTCTGCTCATCTGCTTGCCTCGTGAACAAGCCGCCGCCTACTGCAAAGACATTGAGAAACAAGAAGGCTATCAGGCCTGGATTATTGGCATCGTTGAGAAGGGCAACAAGACAGCCCGTATCATTGACAAACCCCGTGTCATTGAAGTGCCCGCCAAGGACTAAGATAACCAACTCGTGTACTAACTAAAAAACTACTTTGTAAGAGAACCCGCAAGAAACCGATTCGAATGATATTCGCATTCGATTCAATGATGAGTGAGTGAGTAAATAGAAGGATTAGAGTAGAGGAGGTTAGAAAGAGGGGTGCTGTCGCCAACGTTTGTAATTTTAAATGTAAATCTTAAACACAAAAATATGTATCTTCTTCCGCATCTTAGAATACAACAACAGCAACAACGACTTTGCTTTCAAGAAAATTGTCATTGGGTTATATGTCGTCGTCGACATCTGTCTTTAGCATTTAAATCAGAAGGAAAAACAATTCTCTACACTTCTTTTTTTAAATAATTTTAAATTCTTACAACGCTTCAATATTTTTTACAACAAACAATTTAAAAAACAGATTTTATTAAAAACAAAAGGTATAGCTTGAAAAAGGATTATTCTTCTTTGTAATACACTATTATTATAACTACTACTTATAATTATTACAATTACGATTATAATTATAATTCATCTAAGATATAGATATTGAGCATTAATTATATATTGTTGTGTATGATATATGTATATATGTACATGTATTATCACTTGCCTCAGAAGAAAAACTAAAAAACAAAAATACTGAAAAATGATAAGTCGTCCCTATTTTGT
>NW_026884156.1:0-11394 GCF_032173495.1 Musca vetustissima
CCTACACCATAAGAAGATAAAAAAATCTTTATGATGTTAGAAATGTTTATTTAACTACTCTTATCTCAAGAGATCATATATCCTTAAAACAATAAATTATTCAAACATAAAATTGGAAAAATGTAAATATAACGCTGATCCTCACGATTTGTTTGCATATTTTCCATTAAAATCGGTGCAGACGTTCTTGAGTTATGAACGGTGTAACTAACCAAACGTTAAATTTTTTCCATTTTCACGACTTTCTTTATGCTTTTCACAACATGTTATTATAAACAAACGAAGAAAAATGTGCGTCAAATCGGTACAGTGGTTCTCAATACACCAATTGTTTTACATAGTATAACAAACTAAATAATCTTGATTTAATGGAAAACGTGAGAAAATAGTGATTGTGGTAAATGTGCGTATCTTACATATAGTTATCTCTATTCGGTTTCATATTATTAAATTTTTCTCTATTAAAAATATGTAGAAAATGAATATATTTTGAGAATTTTCCATAATTAACAATTGCTTAAAAATATATACGCTGACCAAAATATGTCCAAAAAGAACTACGATGTGATGAAATCATATAACTTCGAAGAAAATGTGTGGAAATGCAAATATCCTTAAACATATATTTGGCAACATTTTCGTGGCCTTTTCCCAAAATGTCTCTTCTTTAAAACCTTTCCACTTCAATAACAAAAACCGAAAGCAATTTTGAGTCAATTCGGTCCAACCCTTTCTTCAAAATAATTTTGCGAAATTTTCGCGGATTTTTCTTAAAATTGTATTTCATAAAAACCTTCCCACTGCAAATTCCGACAATTGAAACCCAATTTGAGTGATATATTTTTTTATTCAATTTTTATATATAGATATCCGCACTAAAAATTTTTAATATTGACATTAATTTTATCAGACAGTGGGGATGTACGACTTATTAAATAAATAGTGGTAAGCTTCTACAACAACCCCTCTCATATTTCCAAGTCGCATTCTTCAATAGCTGCTCAGTTTACTGTATTTTGATGGCTTTAGCCGCATTTTCCTACAAAGTTGGTGTAATTTGGAATTATGTTCCTGGAGACTGAAAAACATATTCACAGAAAATATTAAATGTATGTCTATGTTTAAATATACTCCTCATATTTCCCGCCTTATTAGCGGTATTTTTAAGGTTTTAGTTGCATTGTCCCACCGAAATGGCTAAAATTTGACATTGCAGATTCTCGTAGGTTGGAAACATCTTTCCAATATATTTTTGATGTTGGTTCATCTTTTGACATAGACCCAAAATAGGTCTTAAATTTTTAAGAACTTTTCAACGCTCATCACATGGCGGAAGGTATAAAAAGTTCGGCCCGGCGGAAATTAACACAGTTTTTGCATGGTTTTATTAAAATTTGATTTCAAATGTTGACAATTTTATTAAAAAACCAGTAAGGAAAGTAGTAAAGTCGGACGGGGCCGACTATATGAAACCCTTCACCACTATGGGTATATTAAACAGGACTATTAGCATGAAATTGGATGAAATAAAATATGTGATATTTATATAATTGTGAATCTACCTAGATCTATCCATAAAGTATATAAATCGACTTCAAACAAATATAAATAGGTCATCCGTGGGGCTATGTCTGTACTTCTAGAAAACGCAACTATATAATTTTATGCTCAATTTTGTATGATGTGCAAACTTTAATGTCAATCTGACTAACATAAGGAGTTTGATGCCCAATTTACTTGAAATCGGGCGATAATATATATGGTGCGTCAATTACTTAAAATCAATCTATAATAAAAGGGGCTATATCTATCTAAATCTGGACCGATTTTCACGAAACTTGACAGACATCATTCTAGACCTAAATGATTATGCTGTACCAAATTTCGTGCAAATCGAATGATATATAGGGACTTTGGGGCACCATTTACATGAAATCGGACGAAACTATATATGGGAGATATATCTAAATCAGGACCGATTTTCATGAAACTTGGCAGACATCATTCTAGGCTCAATTAAGTACGTTATATATAATATAGGGACTTTGGTGCACCATTTACATGAAATCGGACAAAACTATATATGGGAGCTATATCTAAATCTGGTCCGATTTTCTCGAAACTTGGCAGACATCATTATAGGCTCAATTCAGTACGTTGCGCCAAATTTCGTGCAAATCGAAAGATATATAGGGACTTTGGGCACCATTTACATGAAATCTGACGAAACTATATATGGGAGCTATATCTAAATCTGGACCGATTTTCTCGAAACTTGGCAGACATCACTCTGGGCTTAATTCAGTACGTTATGCCAAATTTTGTGCAAATCAAAATATATATAGGGACTTTGGGGCACCATTTACATGAAATCGGACGAAACTATATATGGGAGCTATATCTAAATCTGGACCAATTTTTACGAAACTTGGCAGACATAATTCTAGACCTAAATGATTAGGCTGTACCAAATTTCGTGCAAATCGAAAGATGTATAGGGACCGTTTACATTAAATCGGTTAAATATATATATGGGAGCTATATCTAAATCTGAACCGATTTTTCCCAATTTCAATAGGGTTCGTCCTTGGGCCGAATAAGTGACCTATTCCAAATTTCATCCAATTCGGATCATAAATGCGACCTGTACTTTGTTTACAATTTAACATGGACAGACGGACGGACAGACGGATGGACATGCATAAATCGACTTAGAAAGTGATTCTATGTATATTCTCAAAAGGAACCATGGGTCTATCTCGATTACACTGTGCTACAAAATAACAAAAAATATGTTTTCAGGGATTCTAATACCTTTGGTTTTTCTGGGTCACTTCGAAAATTAATTTTATAACGGTAAATATAGAGAAAAACGTGGTTTCATGGATTTTCCATTTGAAACTTGAATAACTTATTTACTTTATAACGGATTTACATTATTCTTTTTTTCTTTCAAAGAGTTCTTTCGAAGAGTAGAGGATTGGCTGAGTTTCAGCGGTTGAAATGTGAAAAAATACGCATAATCGTTTCCTGTTACAAACCGTTATGTTTGTAACAGCAAAAGGAAACGAGATAGACCAATATTTCCTTTAGAGAATATGCATAGAATCAGTACAAAAATGTGTATAAGTCATCCATTTTTTAACCGATTTTTTTTTAATTTTTATAATTTTCGAAAGCTAATTTAATTTTCTTCCCCGTAATATAATAAAACTTATATGGCTTGATATCATAATTTCATCGTACAGTCCGAAGAAAAATAAATTTTGTCATTTTATGCGTATTTTTTCACATTTCAACCGCTGTAACTCAACCAATCCTCAACCGATTTACCAAATATATATCTTGTTTAAAAGGAAAAATTGTAGGGGAGACTGGGGCACCGTCGGCATCGGGGCACCTTCGGCAATCGCGTTTTCTATATGAAGTTCTCACCGTACATCACTAGTTTCGATACATAGGTATCGAATATCGAAATAAATAACTGACACAGAGTTTGAAATTTCTAGCTAATAAGCTTATTTAGGTACATGGGTTTTTGTATTTTTATAGATGTTTCTGTAATATTTCAATTCCATTTCGTAGGTATTTCGTGTATAAAACTTTTTAAATTTTTAAGACAATATTATTAAAAAGTGGTTAACTACGATGTGTATTATTATAGAAATCTTTAAAAAGTATAATGTTTTTACAAAACTGATCGAAAAAAATTAAAAAAAAAACATAAAAAGTACATTCGGGGTACATTCGGCATTTTAAAGTGGGGCACATTCGGCCATATACAGATTGTGCAATATTATTTCCTTAAAATATTTTTGAGTTTGTCTTTAAAACTAATCCTTTAATATATTTCGAAATTGCATATATAAAATCAAACGTGCTTGTATTGACGAAAATGCGATAGAAACCCCCTATTTCTGGTGGTGTGGACGACCTTGAGATGTAAACGTCCGCCGCTAGAAAATAAA
The DNA here is from genome assembly GCF_032173495.1 of Musca vetustissima. Classification (NCBI taxonomy): domain Eukaryota; kingdom Metazoa; phylum Arthropoda; class Insecta; order Diptera; family Muscidae; genus Musca; species Musca vetustissima. The sequence continues at coordinate 3,969 of NW_026884156.1, forward strand.
GCCCTATAATTCAAACATTGTGTGGCGTATTAAAACCAAATAGAGCCTTTAGAGGATCAGAATGTCAACCAGACTGATAGCGGTGACAATTACCCGGCTATGGCTATGGTGCCGAATGTGTGCCATCAAACGCCGAAGCTACCCCGGGATGGGGCACATTCGGCAAATTTGACTTTTTTTACAAAACTGTAAAATTTTTTAACTAATACTATTTTTTTATATCTTTTTGGTACTACTTTTTATAATTAAGTGTCAGAGGACAATAATCAGCCATAAAGTTGTTATATATGTTGAATAAGTACTGAGATATAGAGCTCTAAAAAAAGTGCCGAAGGTGCCCCAGTCTCCCCTACTCTTCGAAAGAAAAAAGAATAATAAAAATTCGTTATAAAGTAAATAAGTTATTCATGTTTTGAAATGGAAAATCCATGAATCCACGTTTTGCTCTATATTTACCGTTATAAAATTAATTTTCGAAGTGACCCAGAAAAACCAAAGGTATTTTCGTGGTCCAGGGACTCCAACTAAACAAAATTGGTACATCAGAACCCCTGAAAAAATTTCGTGTCGCACAGTGTTATTTTTGCCTGTTACAAACATATGCACAAAGACATAATACCCTGTACCACAGTGTGGTGAAGGGTATAAAAAACAGTATTACATTATGCTAATAATCTTAAATTATGCTGCAAATTTAAATCCTTATTAAAAATTTCAGTATTTTAACTTTTAATAATTTAGGCCGAGAAAAGTGTTGCTTCGAACCACGTAACAAGCAAAAACAATGATTAACAGTTAATTTTTTCGGAATAATAGTGGCATTCATCGATAACAACCATTGATGAATATCTTATGGAATGAGAAATTCAGGCGGTGGTGGTGGAGGTGACAATGTAATGGTGTGAAGCTGATTTTCCTGGTATGGTCTTCATCCAATATTTTACATTACAGATTCAGGGAACCATTTCGAATACAAAAATATATTAAACAATACAACAAGAATAAGGTATGATTCTGATATGGATGTTTCAGCAGAACAAATGTCCATATGTCAAGGATTATTTCAGGACAATTGAATATGAAATTACTTTTGAAAATCCAGGAAACTTCTTAGGCAAAAAATTCGAAAAATAATATAAATATAATATAAACACCCTAGTAATAATCCGTGGTAAAACAATAGAATACATGATTATTAAAAGGTATTTATTATTCTCCATTCATATTTACGACTTTTTCTTTTATAGATATTTATTTATCTTGAAGATCTACAAACAATTCGTTTTGAAGTTTAATTTATGTTGTAAGTGTTAAATTTAAACAGATTTCGTTTGGCAATAGCTGTGTATATGTGATGTGATAGGTTTGCATTAATATAACGGTAAACAAAAGTAGAGTGGATGGGGAAGACTCTTACCAGGGATGGTTCGTGTGACGATTGTTTAGTTTTTCGACGGTCAAAAAGTTGTAAACGTCGTACACGTTATATACATAGATAAAATGTAAAAAATATAGTAAATGTCATATATTTCTCATATTCGATAATAAAAATAATCTTTTTGTGGAATTACAAAGAGATTACGTTATACTTACATTTTATTCCATTGCGAATGTTTTCATTTTAAAGGTGTTCATCTTGATATTTCCTTCCCAGTAGAAAATACTCTCTTGAGTTACATTTTGGTTAACGAAACGTTGACGAAATTTATGAAATTGTCAATCATGACTAAACACATGATATGTCGTCGAAAATGTCGTTCATCTCGAAATATGAAAACAAAACAATAATAGTCTACTATGAAATATGGACAGAAACAAATAGAAAACAAGAAACTTGGTTAAAAATAAATAAGAATATATAATTATTTATATCATTATTTAAATGCATTGTTTTACTCTTAGGATGACAAATAAATGGCAATTGGTGAAATATTGTAAGTAATATCTGAAAGATGTTTCATATTCCAATGCATTTTCATTTTGTTGTTTCATTACAGATGTTGTTAAAATGGGGAGAATTATTACGCCAACTTCTCAGGAAATCTGCTTATTTATATTGTATGAGATTATGTAAGGTATGTTTTGTAATATAATAAATGTCATGCTATAAAAAATATAAATGAATTTTAAATGGGGTATGATTGACAAGATTGTTGAACTTTAGCAAAATATAATGAAAGTAAATTTATCGGAAAGCTTTCATATTCTCCCTGCTGAATTGAAGTATGTGAAGGGAAAATATGATGAACGAGTGGCAAAGTTTATAGCAAAGTCATCAAATAACAACTTTTCAATTTCTACGTAGTAGTAGCAAGAGATAGTGATTTTATAAGAAAACGTCATATAAATACTAAAACATTTTAACATTAATGTAAATATGTGCTCTTTAGGATTTCCAATTACACTTAAGTGCACAATGTTCGAAGGCGTGGGACTACATATAATTTTTATACCCTTCACCACACTGTGGTACAGGGTATTATGTCTTTCTGCATATGTATGTAACAGGCAAAAGGAAACGAAATAAACCTATGGTTCCTTTTTAGAATATGCATAGAATCACTTTATGAGTCGATTTACGCATATTAGTCTGTCCGTCCGTCTTTTGATGTTAAATTTTAAACAAAGTACAGGTTGCATTTATAATATGAATTAATAATAAAATTTGGCACAGTTCATTTATTTGGCCCAAGGACGAACCATATTGAAATTGGTGAAAATCGGTTTAGATTTAGATATAGCTCCCATATATATTTTCGTCCGATTTTATGTAAATGATGCACTAAAGTTCCTATATATCTTACGATTTGCTCGAAATTCGGCATAGCGTAATGAAGTAAGTCTAGAGTGATGTGTTCTAAGTTACGTGAAAATCGGTTCAGATTTAGATATAGCAAAGTTTCCATATATAATTTCAACTTATTCATTGTACACCAAGTAATCAAAGGGTGTCTGATTGAGATTAAATTTAAACAGTGCAGCACACCGAACAACTTGTGAGAAGTTAGCTTTAAGTCTATTTACACTTATTTGAAAAGTGGGAGACCTGTGGTTCCTTCACCAAAGTTGCTAAAAATTAACCACAGAATCGAACTTTCGGTTCCATACAAATTGGCTCGTCCTCAAAAATGCAAGCAAAAACTTGTGATTAAACATAATTACTTACATATAAGAAGCAAATGTTAAAGTCAGTTATTTAAATTACATAGTTGCGACACACAAAAAACATTTACATTCCTTACGTATGGATACACATTATTGCCATTCTGCTGCTGTCGAAAGTTAAAAAGGAATGGTGTGTTGACCAAACTTTGGTGTAAATATGCTAATATCATTGATTCAGATTACACATTCTTACGCCCCTGTTATTTGTGAATTCAAAATACTGTCCTTCAAGGGAGAAGAAATATATACACTTTATCTTTGTAGCAAACGACACATAAATACGGGTACACATCGAAGCATTTGCTTACATCATTTATTTTCTATATATTTGAAAAATCTTTGCAACCTTCTTCAAAAAAGGTTCACTTTTGAGAAATGTGGTCACTTAATAGGGGATGAAGGAACGTAAATAAGATGTGGGTAATTTGTTTGGCCTTCAAAAGGAAGGAAATGAAGAAAAAGTTTTTAAAAATAATTATTTATCCTGCGATGTTCACTATAAATTTGCGAGATAAAGTAATTCTTTTAAAACGAATATGTATATATATATATATATATATTCTTGATAAGATTTTTGAGATTTTCAGTATTGATTTGGTGTACCCCACATATAGAGGTAGCCCCAAACATTAGGTATGTTGGACACGTTTTTCATCCTAATTGACAGTAATTAAGAAATTTGTGTCCGAATTTATCATTATGTTTGCAACACTTCTTTATATTCCCTTTGTTGAAAATTGTTATAAATATAGCAATATTTAAGATAGAGCTTTAAAATTTTACCTACGCTGTTCCAGCTCCTTCGATGTTTGGTATTAAACATTATAGACGCACTTGGATAACGAAATTCATGGAGGGATTGTTTGATTGTTGTAGGACCTGTCAGTGTTCATGTCATTTGTATACGTCATTTATATGAAATTTGGCGAAATTATATACACTGGTGGCCAAAAGCAACTAAAATTGCAAGGTTAATAAATCGCATAATTTTTCCAAAAAGTAAGATACCATGTTGCTTTTTTCGGTTTTAAATCAGGTGCTTTATTCACTTAAAAAACAAAAGCATTAATGCATAATTCATTATGAATTAAATAATTTATCGATAAGAGAATTGTCTCAATTTTTGGTTTAACGAAACTAAAGCAACTCTACAGTACAAACAGATGGGCTCTAAGATTTTAGTTATTTTAAACGTTATAATTACTTTGTTTTGGTTTCTACGCCTTTTTCAAAAACCTAATGGATTTAGGACCCTTATAGTATTATACGTCGCAAATGTATGTCGTTATAATTTTTAGTTGGATTTTATATACGCCTTTTTCGACCCTTATAGATAATTTTTAGTTGGATTTTATATAAATAACATATGCTTGGTTTTCAATTTTGACTTACTGCCAAAAATATAAAATAGCCAGAAACAAATACAGTACTGCGATAAAACAGCTAACAACTAGTGATTGTGAAAATAATTTATCAAAGAAAATGATTTCGGAAAAATATTTCATGAATAAGTCAGTGATTTTTCGAATTATAATCTGATATAATATATAATATGCAACTATATCAGTAGTGAAAGTTCAGCACGGAGGAAGGCTGCAAAAGAACATCCCCTAAAACTTTATGAGATTTATGAAGTAATGGATCGGATTGTTTACACAAATGAGTTGGAAAACGATACGGTACCTTCGCGGAAGAAAATATACCGTTTGTTTGGGTGTTTCAGCTTGATAATAACCTCCAAACATACACCAAAACATCTCAAAGAAGAGTTTTATAATGACCAACACAATCATCAGATCTGTACCCTATACACAAATCTTTGAAGTATCAAAGATAGCAAAATAAAGAGTTTCACAAACAGACATAACCTCTTCGCGAAGTTTCCGGATGCAAGGAATAGTATATCAAGGGATCAAATTGAGAATTTTATTGATTGAATTGCTCGCAGTTGTACTGCCATAATGAAAATAATGGTTATGTTGTCGATTACTAACAAAAATTGCTTATTTATATGAAAAAATCAAAAAGTTGCTTTAGTTTTGACCAAGCAAAATTTTTCCATAGAATATTTTTTATATTCCAAAATAAATTTTTCGTGTATATTTTTTGTTTTTATACCCTTCACCACACTGTGGTACAGGGTATTATGTCTTTGTGCATATGTTTGTAACAGGCAAAAATAATCGAGATAGACCTATCGTTCCTTTTGAGGATATGCATAGAATCACTTTCTAAGTCGATTTATGCATGTCCGTCCGTCCGTCTGTCCATGTTAAATTGTGAACAAAGTACAGGTCGCATTTATCATCCGATTTGGATGAAATTTGGTACAGGTCACTTAATTGGCCCAAGGACGAACCCTATTGAACCTTAAAAAATCGGCCCACGTTTAGGCATAGCTCCCATATAAGGTTACCCCCAAATTTTCGGTATTTTGAGGTTCTTGAGCGCGTTTTTTAACTGAATTCGCTGAAATTTGGTACTTTGAGTTCTTATTGGGTAGCAAATCTCCCTACTAAAATTATAAATTAAGGTCAATTTTTTCGGATAGCCCCCACATGGGTCGTTTTATAACTGAATTCTCTGAAATTTTTTACATTGTGTTAGGTAGCAAATCTCTCCACTATAAATAATAAACATAGAAATATAACGGTACCCACAAATTTTAGGTATTTTGGGGGTTCTGATCGTATTTTTCGACCGAATTGACTGTAATTTAGTACGAGTTCTTATTAGGTAGCAAATCTCTCCACTATAAATAATAAACATAGGTCAATTTTTTCGTGTAGCCCCCATATAAGGGTACCCCCAATTTTTGGTATTTTGGGGTTCTTGAACGAAATTCTTTTTATACCCTTCACCACACTGTGGTACAGGGTATTATGCCTTTGTGCATATGTTTGTAACAAAAAAAAGCAAACGAGATAGACACATGGTTCCTTTTGAGAATATGCATAGAATCACTTTCTGAGTCGATTTACGCGTGTCCGTCTGTCCGTCCATGTATTTTTGTGAACAAAGTACAGGTCGCATTTATGGTCCGATTTGGATGAAATTTGGCATAGGTCACTTATTTGGTCAAAGGACGAACCCTATTGAAATTGGGAAAAATCGGTTCAGATTTAGATATAGCTTCCATATATATTTTCGTCCGATTTTATATATATCTCGCTTTGCACGAAATTCGGCAAAGCGTTATGAATTAGGTCTAGAATGATGTATGTTAAGTTTCCTGAAAATCGGTTCAGATTTAGATATAGCTCCCATATACATTTTCGTCCGATTTTATGTTAATTGTCCACCAAAGTCCCTATATATCTTTCGATTTGCACGAAATTTGGCACAGCATAATGAATTAGGTCTAGAATGATGAGTGTTGAGTTTCCTGAAAATCGGTTCAAATTTAGATATAGCTCCCATATATATGTTCGTCCAATTTAATGTAAATGGACCACCAAAGTCCCTACATATCTTTCGATTGGCACGAAATTTGGCACAGCGTAATGAATTAGGCCTGGAATGGTGTGTGTTATGTTTTCTGAAAATCGATTCAAATTTAGATATAGCTCTCATATATTTTTTCTTACAATTTAATGTAAACGGTGTACCAAAGTCCCTTAATATCATTCGGCTTGCACTAAATTTGGCACAGCGTAATGACCAAATCAAAAATTTAGTAGCGGTTGCAGAATGAAATGTTTATGGATCCAATTTTATTTTATTGGTCCTTTAAAAATGCGACGTCTGTTAGGATTCATCTGTTGAATATACCCAAAGTGGTGAAGGGTATCATATAGTCGGCCCCGTCCGAGTTTACTACTTTCCTTACTGGTTTTAAGTTTATAAATTAACTAGCGGGACCCCTGGCGCTTCGCTGCCCCTGCTGAAGTTATCAAATCAACATTTAGATATGATCAATTAGTAAGCATCCTATATACAGCTGCAATATTTACTAAATTTCACCTGTTACCTCCTTCATCTGTTACCTCCTCCACTAAATGGTGTTTTTAAAAATAAAAATTAGTGCTGTATCTGAATTTATCCTATCCCAGTCTCTGACTTTTTCCAGATGATAAAACGATTTATAATTAAAATGCACACTACTCACTTCAATGTTTTTGTTTGCCTTTCTTTTTTTAATAAAAATGGAAAATTATAATGTCAACCATTTTTTTTTTTTTCAATTTTACACAATTTTTATTTCAATATTTCTATTTTGTTATTGTCGTACAATTCTTGTTAAATGTTATTCCTCTTTCTT
>NW_026884157.1:0-11252 GCF_032173495.1 Musca vetustissima
CTGGTCCTTCAAAAATGCGACGTCTGTTAGGGTTCATCTGTTGAATATACCCAAAGAGGTGAAGGGTATCATATAGTCGGCCCCGTCCGACTTTACTACTTTCCTTACCGGTTTTTATTAGTGGCTCTGCTGTCATGTCTAATGTGGCATCTTTTACTCCTGACATACGTTTTTCCCAAGTGTGCGAGTAATGATCGACTTTTGCTCGTGTGTCCCAACGGCACAAAAAGCAATAATACTTTGGCCATCCAAAATATTGACAACTTTAAGGTCGCACCTCCAGTTCCTGTGTTTACCCTGTGCATATATCGCTGCGACATGTCTTCGAAAAAAACTAAAGGGCCCAAACATTTTAATTTTTACTTTAATTTTGTACTTATTTATTGAAAAAGCATAGCATTCTATAAACATACAATTGGGAGTGAATTTCTTTGGTTCATTTTGATGAATTTGTGAGGCTATAACTATGTGAAGGAGTCAACCAATGAAATCGGGGTTTTAAGAAGAGTTGTTTGATTTGCTATTGGCTATCTTCTTGTCATATATTGTTTGGTCGAGTCAGTAGCAGTTTCTGAAATAAGTGTGAAAAAACATGGAAAAAGTATGTCGAAATTTTAATTTTTTTGCAGTTGTGCTATTTTCAGTATGATGGTGATGTTTTATTGATTTTATCTTAAGAAAAATTTTTTAGATCTAATTAAGAGGAAGAATATTGCTTAAGAGAAAAAAGCAATATTTCGAATAGTTCACGAGATATAGGCTCAATAATAAGTACGTATTATTCGAAAATTGTGTTAAAATCCACCTCCAGTCGAATATTTTAAAAATTAATTTAAAATAAAACCTTAGCTAATAATGCAAAACCCAGTTAGGGATTTCCTTCCACCATCACAAGCTTCAAGATTTTGGGGGTCTCGATTGGTTCAAGATTTTAAAGTTGAAAAATGTGTCACTGTGTAATTGTTTCGGTGTATTTTAATGCATAATTAAAATATATTTCTTCTTCAAAATATCCTACAGCGTTTTTAATCTGTTACACATAATTTTAGTACGAATTCGAAAATGGATGACAGTTAAAAGCCGCAGGATGCCGTTTTTTTGGCATTTGGGTTTTTATTAATAAATATTTGTTTTCTGTTGCTTGTCATCAGTGGTTAGCATTCCAAGGGAACTCATTTGGTGGCACCACCATTGTAAATATGTATGATTTGCATTTAACGAAAATAATAACTTAAACATTAAATAATTACAAACTCAAAAATAGGACAGAAATTACGCTAAACATAATGTATGGAAGAATATATAAGGTCTAATTTTAAGAAGGTACTCAGATACCTTGGCGAAACAGTGAACTAAATAGCCGTTTTTTAAAGTTAGGAAAGTACTTCTAGAGTGACAGTCCTTTAATAGTCGTTTAAGAAGAATTAAGGTCCAATCGCCCAATGGGACCAAAGAGAGCACAAAGCATTGAGTTATTCTGGATGTAATGACCTCCATTCAATTACTGAACACTAGATTGCCGGAGTCGGTCATTTTGACCGCTTTCCAATTTCAAGTACAAAAGCAACTGTGCATTTAATGACACTTTTTTTAAAATTTGGTGACTTTTTGTACCTCATAGAATTACGTTAATTATAAAAAATTCACCAAATTTTAAAAAAAGTGTCATTAAATGCACAGTTGCTTTTGTACTTGAAATTGGAAAGCGGTCAAAATGACCGCTTGTTAAGGTTTGTAACTTTGCACATATATATTTGAAGATTTAAAAGAGAGGAAAATTATTTACAAAAAAATTTTGTAATTGTTTTGTTGTTGTTTTTTGTAATTAAAGAGAAGTCCTTATTTTTGATGGCGGACATGATAACTCCTCACTGGAACATCGGAATCCGAAAATTCCAACGGTGTTAGAAAGAGTACATGTCTGGCTCTCGTATGAACTAGGATTATTGACTTCGCTCTAAAATTAACAAAATGGCGGACCTTTGAAAAATATTTTTGAAAAATCGCCGATTTTTGACCAAAAACCAAGTTAAAAAATAAGGAAGATCTTCACCGATTGGCTTTATCCTAGTTCATACGATAGCTATACACTCACAGAGAAACGTGTAAAAATTTGGAATCGATTGAGTTATTAGTTTTTGAGTTATCGTGCCCGCCATTCGCAAAAGACAAAAACGCGTATAAAGCTTGAGAAGCCCTTTAGCCGTCACTTGATGCTGACACAATAAATCGGCTATATCTTCAATAGTTCTTGAGATTTTCACTTGAAATTTTGTGGGGACATTCTTGAATTAGTGTAGATTCGAATTAAAATGTTGACTCCGAAAATGGGGGGTACCCTTAAGGGTTCTCAGAACCTCAATTATGACTACTTTGTATATTAACATACCCACCTAGTGAGAAATGTTCTTCATCACTGAAGAAATTTTTGTTCGAAATATTATCATCCATCGTTGTTCAAGTACCTACGTATTGTGGAATGTGAATGACCAGCTGGTTTCAGTGTTTGCGTGTGCTGGACTTTATACGGATTTAGGTGTAGATCTAAAAGCATAGCGTAGGAAAGTCCTAATTCATGAGAAAAAAAGGAAGCGATCCATTCAGTTCTTTCACTTACAGCTGCGATATTTTCAGTGGACTGAGCGAAACGAAAATTTACAGGCTTTACTATATTTTCAGCATCGTTGTTGTTCAAGTTCAAATTTCTTCACAATTTTGTCAATTGCTGGCGTAGTTGGACGATTGTGTAAACCATGATCTCCTCTTAAAGCACTATACATGGCTGTGGCAGAATCACCATTTTTGTTTTAATAGTTTTGTATGTGTTGTGAAGAATTGGTTTAACCCTTTCAGTGCCAAAAAAATTTTTTGTCGGAATAAAAATCTTAAATGTTGTGCTTAAAATCGTATGAAGGCACAGAGTTTAGAAAAAAAGCAATTCTTATTTTAACCCTCGGACAGTTTTGTCTGTCTTTCAGCAAAAACAAAGACATCAATTGTAACGGTACATAGGATAACGGAAAATTTGCAGAGAAAGAGAGTAATTTTAAATGTCGAATATATTCGACAAAAACACTGAAAGGGTTAAGAACTTACTTTGAAAGATGTCGAATTCCACTTCCATACTTTTGAAACCAAGCATTTAACCAGTGAGCGGAGCAGTATAGTCGGACGGGGCCGACCATATGATACCCTACACAACTTCCATGAAAATCTAAATTTCTGTGGTTCTATATTCTGAGATTGGGCAATATTTCGCGATATTTGCACACTGTTGACTGGCTAGAGGTCAGCAAATGTTACTAATAATCAGTACAGCACCTCTAATTACTTGTCCAGATTCCCTTCACAATGGGTTGTGTTGTGATGTTCGGCTTTCGATTCGAAAAGTACAAATAATTAAGTTTTCGGTCCACTTCATCCGAAAAATTGTTATCTGATCCTGTTGTCATTTTTCACACAAAAGTTAGGGTCCATTTGTCCCGCTAAATATTGACCGATCTGTATCAAACCAGGCATGCTTATTCATTGACCCGATCCCCTTCTCCATGCAAAAATTCGCAGTGTTTGGGCCATAATTGCGGACTCTGGAGCGACCAGAAAAACCGACAAAAATAAAGTTTTTGGTCCATTTCATCCCCTAAATATTAACCGATCTTTTCCAAAAACAATAGGGGCCTTCATTGGCAAGAACCGGTCCTACATGCAAAATTTGGGTCTTAAGTGCACACTTTAAATAAAATCGAAAGAAACTATATATGGGAGCTATATCTAAATCTGAAGCGATTTTCACGATAGCACACGTCATTCTAGACTCCATTTAGTATGTTACGCCAAATTTCGTGCAAAACGAATGATATATAGGGACTTTAGTGCACTATTTACATAAAATCGGACGAAAATATATATGGGAGCTTTATCTAAATCTGAACCGATTTTCACGAAACTCAGAACATAATTAAGTATGCTATGCCAAATTTCGTGCAAATCGAAAGATATATAGGGACTTTGGTGCACCATGTACATAAAATCGAACGAAAAATATATATGGGATCTATATCTAAATCTGAACCGATTTCCCCCAATTTCAATATGGTTCGTCCTTGGGCTAAACAAATGAGCTGTACCAAATTTCATCCAAATCGAATTATAAATGCGACCTGTACTTTGTTTACAATTTAACACCAACAGATGGACGGACATGCATAAATCGACTTAGAAAGTGATCCTATGCATATTCTCAAAAGGAACCATGTGTCTATCTCACTTCCTTTTGCATGTTACAAACATATGCACACAACCATAAAGTAAGAAGTGGCATGGTGGTAATAATGATAAAGTCGGTGCCAATTGACCTCGGATTTTTATACCCTACACAGCAGCCCCAAAAGTTTGTAACGCCGCGAAATATTGGTCCTAGACCCACCTTTATGTATACCGATCATCATATCTCGAGTAGCTGAGTCGATCTAGACATGTGTGTCCATCCGTCCGTCCATCTGTCCATTATAACTTGTAAACACGATACAGGCCACAGTTATGGACCAATCTTCACGAAATTTTGCATGTAGGATGATGGTCAATGAAGACCCCTATTGTTTTCGGTAAAGATCGGTTAATATTATAGGATGAAATGGACCAAATTAATTTTTGTCGGTTTTTCTGGTCGCTCCAGAGTCCGCAATTATGCCGTGAAATTTTACATGGAGAAGGGGATCGGGCCAAAGAATAAACATGCCTGTTTTGATAAATATCGGGCAACATTTAGCGGGTCAAATGGACCCTGACTTTTGTGTGAAAAATTACAAAATGTTTATTCTGGGGCGTATATACTTGCTCCTAAAGGACTTATACCCGTAATTAGGTAAAAGTGACTATGTGCATAGTATTACTATAACTCCATAAGAGGACGGAAATGTCGCGTTGATCGCTTTGAAAGTGTACATAAAGTTCCGATTATGGTCAAGGACGACGCCTATAGTTTTCGGCGAAGTTGAGATTTCATTCAGAGGGTGCAATGAACCGAAAACTTTAATTTTGTCACATTTTCTTGCCGCTCTAGGGGCAACTATTATATACAGAACATCACAAATTTTACAACGTGAAGGGGATCTAACCAAATACTTAGAGCGGCTGTTTAGATGATGATCGGTCAATATTCCGAGGGTCAAATCATTCAAAACTGAAAGTGACAAATTTTTTATTTTATGGCGTAAAAATTCACTCAAAGAAAAATCATTTTGGAAAATATGCCAGGCTTAGAAAATGGCGTTGTTGATCTGAAATCGGTAAAAGTGGTGCAAATATATTGCCCAGGCTCAGAATATAGAACCGCAGAAAATTTTCTTTTCGTGGTAGTTGTGTAGGGTATGATATGGTCCGTCCCGTCCGACTATGCTGCTCCTCTCATTGGTTTTCATATATTTTGCATATTTTTTCCATAGCTCGTGCAAATGCAATATATGTAGATATGCAAAAAAAAAATTAAAAAATATGACTCCTTCAATTAATTTTTAATCGTTTGAAAGAGAATTGTGTCCAATCAGAATTTCGATATCTTAATTATTAAAAAAAAATATGCGAATATACAAAATTCGATGTCTATTCATATAAAGCTCACAATGTTTAGAAGTTAAATTTCAAACACTGCTGTCCGGTTTTCCCTAATATTGACGCTAGAGGTTTGGTGATAGGAGACATGCAATAACAAAAAGGTGGGTCTAACTTATGAAAGGACAGAACAATTTGTTATTTCATCCTTCATCACTATTCTAAGAAAAACTTTTTAGTTTTTTTGATTGGTGTGTATTTTTTCTTATACATTAGTCATTTGTACTTTACTGTCATTTAGATTGTCATTTTGCAAATTGAATGAAAACTTTTTCCTCACAGATGTTTTGCGGCATTTTTGACACTTTTCGAAATGTTCTAACTCCATGAAAAAAAAAAACAAAAGGAACAAAATCTTGTAGTCACTGTCTTCACCGACAAATGCTGGCTGTGTCGTGCAACAAAATTTGTATTTAGGCATTATTTCGGAAATTTCTGTGGGAAATGTCAGCTTGTAATTGAATTGTTGCCATCTCATTTTCATTCATTAGACATTTTAATTTTAATTCTAAGTGAAAAAAGAAAATAGAAAAGTAAGAAATCATTTAGAACTTTTTAGTTACCACTTTGGCGAAAAGTTTCGTCGCTATTGTAATTTGTTTGTAGTTTTCGGGAATATTTCAATTTAGTTTAGTTTTAATAATGGTAGCAATGTGGTGCGTATGGAAATTGTTAGGTGATATAAAAATATATTAAGTATAGAAACGTGTAGGATAGAGCCGAAATGACAGGAGCAGGGATGAATTGAATCAATATATGAAAGGGTAATACCAGAAATGGACTTATCTTAATATATAAAAGAGCTTAGTGTTAAGTGAGAGAGTGACAGACGAAACGACTGAGCTACTGACGAACGACTGTCCGTCCATGTATTTTTGTGAACAAAGTACAGGTCGCATTTATGATCCGATTTGGATGAAATTTGGCATAGGTCACATATTTGGCCCAAGGACGAACCCTATTGAAATTGGAGAAAATCGGTTCAGATTTAGATATAGCTCCCTATATATATTTTGATTTGCACGATATTTGGCAAAGAGGTTAGTGTTAAGTGAGAGAGTGACTGATGAAACGGCTGAGCTAGAAGCTTGACATTTTGAGTGCGGGTTGTAGAGTACAGGATTGTGCTAGGTTTAAAAAATGTAACTTATGTGTACGAAAAGTACTAAATGTGGTGCAAGTTGAATTTAAAAAGAGATAGAACAGGATCCTTGAAATTGGCAATTAAAATGACTGTTGACGTGTAGGATTGACATAGTTTAGGAAATTCTTAATTATAGAAACAAAAAGTACTAAATGGTATTAAATTTTAGTACATTTGGTAAATGTTACCAAATAGTTTACAAATTGGTTTTCTGAACCAGTAAGGAAAGTAGTAAAGTCGGACGGGGCCGACTATATGATACCCTTCACCACTTTGGCTATATTCAACAGATGAATCCTAACAGACGTTGAAGGACCATAAACACGAAAATGGATCCATAAACATGTCATTCTGCAACATATACTAAATTTTTCATTTGGTCAGATACAGAGTTGTTATATATATATATATATATAACGTGAAGCGATTACAATGAGACTTGTCAGAAATTAACTTATATAAACTGCAGTCCATTGTACCAAATTGTGTGGCAATCAGACAAACTTTGGGTCTTTAGTGTACAATTTACATACACTCCGAAGAAAAAATAAATATGAGAAAATATATATGTGCAAATCGAAAGATATATAGGGACTTTGGTACACCATTCACATCAAAATCGGACGAAATTATATATTAGAGCTATATCTAAATCTGGACCGATTTTCAGGAAACTTAACGCACATCATTCTAGACCCAATTCAGTACACTATTCCAACTGTCGTACAAATCGGAAGATATATAGGGTATTTGGTGGACCATTAACATTAAATGGTATGAAAATATATATGGGAGGTATATAGCTAAATCTGGACCGATTTTCAGGAAATTTAACACACATCATTCTAGACCTAATTTATTACGCTGTGCCAAATTTCGTGCAAATCGAAAGATATATGGGGACTTTGGTACACCATTTTCATTAAATCGGACGAAAATATATATGGAAGCTATATCTAAATCTGGACCGATTTTCAGGAAACTTAACACTCATCTTTCTAGACCTAATTCAGTAAGCTGTGCTAAATTTCGTGCAAATCGAAAGATGTATAGGCACTTTGGTACACCATTTACATTAAATCGGACGAAATTATATATGGGAGCTATATCTAAATATTGACCGATTTTCATTAAACTTAGCACATCATTCTGGACCTAATTCAGTACTCTATGCCAAATTTCGTGCAAATCTAAAGATATATAGGCACTTTGGTGCCCCATTTACCTTAAATCGGACGAACATATATATGGGAGCTATATCTAAATCTGAACCGATTTTTCCCAATTTAAATGCGACCTGTACTTTGTTTACAATTTAACATCAACAGACGGACGGACGGACGGACATGCATAAATCGACTCAGAAAGTGATTCTATGCATATTCTCAAAAGGAACCATGTGTCTATCTCGATTCCTTTTGCCTGTTACAAACATATGCACAAAGACATAATACCCTGTACCACAGTGTGGTGAAGGGTATAATAAATGGTAATACATTTGGTGCAATTAGGATGTTGGTGAACGGATAGATCTGGAAACTTTAAATGTGGACTTAAAGTTATTATTGGAGTGCATGACTGAGGTAGTTTTGGAAATTCGTAGTTAGTTTGGATTTAGTTGAATCCTGAGATTTGGAATTTAGATTGCTGTTGAAGTGTAGTATTGAGCTGTGGAGACAACTTTGGAAACACGAATTTATTTGTACGAATAGTAAATAGAATAGAAAATGCATTAAATTTTGATTTGGGTAACGGGGAGAGCTGGAGACCTAAAATTTAGAATGTGGGTCACTGACGGAGAGTTAGGAAGAAGTGTCATGGGGTTTTTATACACTTACCACACTGTGGTGGTTTGTAACAAGCAAAACGAAACGAAATAGACACATGGTTCCGTTTGAGAATATGCATAGAATCACTTTCTGAGTCGATTTACGCATGTCCGTCTGTTCGTCCGCCCGTTCGTCTGTCCGTCCATGTATTTTTGTGAACAAAGTACAGGTCGCATTTATGATCCGATTTAGATGAAATTTGGCATAGGTCACTTATTTGGCCCAAGAACGAAAACTATTATGTAGCTCATCTCGAAAGAGAAATTAATAAAAACATTTACATGAATGATCTTCGCCCTAAAAAGGCATAAAAACAAAACTCGAAAACTATTGAAATTGGGAAAAATCGGTTCAGATTTAGATATGGCTCCCATATATATTTTCGTCCGATTTAATGTAAATGGTGCACCGAAGTCTCTATATATCTTTGGATTAGAACGAAATTTGGCACAGTGTAATGAATTAGGTCTGGAATGATGTGTGTTAAGTTTCCTAAAAATCGGTTCAGATTTAGATATAGCTCCCATATATATTTTCGTCCGATTTAATGTAAATGGTGCAGCAAAGTCCCTGTATATATTTCGATTTGCACGAAATTTGGCACATCGTAATGTATTAGGTGTAGATTGATGGGTGTTAAGTTTACTGAAAATCGGTTCAGATTTAGATATAGCTCCCATATATATTTTCGTCCGATTTAAGGTAAATGGTGTACCAAAGTCCTTAATATCTTCCGATTTGCACGAAATTTAGTACAAAGTTATGAATTAGGTCTAGAATGATGTGTGTTAAGTTTCCTGAAAATCGGTTCAGATTTAGATATAGCTTCTATATCTGACCAAATGAAAAATTTAGTGTCGGTTGGAGAATGACATGTTTAAAGATCCCATTTCATTTTACTGGTCCTTTAAAAATGCGACGTCTGTTAGGATTCATCTATTGAATATACCCAAAGTGTTGAAGGGTACATATTGTCGGCCCCGTCCGTCTTCACTTCTTTCCTTACTGGTTGTTACTAAATTTTGTGGTGGTAATGATATATACTTTTATTATTTATTTTATTCAATATATGGACAAAATCTACGCTTAGCATTAATATCCCTTCATATGAGATGTTTCTTTTGCTGTCAGCTTAAGGCTACTTATATCCTCAGAATTATGGCTATTTATATACCGCAAAATGTTGTTACATCAGGAAAAAACCTATCTGTCTATTGTGGCACTATTCTGGTGCCTGAATAACATATGGTCAACTTTTGATATATTTTTAAACTTTACATCACGAATTGCGCTTTTTGAGATTTTCAAATTCTACTACCACAGTGAGTTTCTGTCACAGCCACATGCTCTAAGAGGCAAATTCAGAATTGTGCTGAGATACCACCAAATATGTGGAAAAAGTTATGGGAAATTACCTCAAGAGTATCAATGGTTGCAACAAAATACCAACGTTTAAACTTTATAAAACTTTTAAACCATGAAATGGATAGATCTGCATTGCGAGTGCTTCCAAAGCAAATACAGAACAAATCCATATTAACATTGATTTTTTCGTCGATACATTGAAAAGTCTACAATCATAACAAAATTAAGTAACGTATTAGCAATATTTCTCTATATTCTAAAATACACATACGCCACCTAAACAAAGATTTAATATTTTCCATTATGTTAGCAAAATGTGTTCAAGTATCTACTCACATACATATATGCATAAATACATCAATGACTCTGTTCATGTACGAAGCATCAATAACAAAATTACTTTCTAAAGACCTCGATAAAAGACAACTTTATCTGATGCCTGATGACAACACCGTCTTGTACTTTAAAATATGTTATTTACATCGCATAAGAAGAAACTGAATACAAAACATAAAAACCAATATGTAAAGTTGATAATATTCTACCCAACCTCAATTTACTATTCATGGTGGTTACTCTGTGTAAATAAAAAAGGTAGGGGTAGCAATCATGCAATTCCTTTTTTTATCGGTTAATATCTATTCAAAGCACTCAACTTTATTGGAATCATCTTAAAGTGTTTGTCGCAGACAATACTTATTCTGTCTTCCTGTTGATTGTGTGGATGTGTGTGTGTGTCTTAGCGTCAAATATTCATATATTGATGTTTGTTCTATTGGGCCTAGCCCACCATTTCATTTGTCCGTCTATCCCCAGAGTCATATTTTAAACATCCATATCTTAAAATTGAATGAACACATTGATGTTCACATGTGTGCAATTTGGTGATAATGGTTTCAATGGTTTTACAAGAACGCCACGTTATGTATGTAAATGTATCATTTTGGATGCCAGCATAACACATTCCGGTTGTTCGTGAGCTGGAGGAAGAGCGGTAAGGGGAAACCAGTTATTCATTAAATTTATAATAATAATTTTACGCATAGCTTATAGCAGTACACGTACACGGGAACATATAAAATTTGGGTAATTTTTAAAGAGAAAAAAGGAAATGTGAATGAGTTTTAAATATGTAAAAATTTGGCATAAAATACGGAAAATGAAATTTAAAAACAGGGATTTGTATATATATATATTAAGAATCTATGCATTCTTAAGAAATAATAATCCAATATTTTCAAAAAAATACTCAGACAAATAACCACTAACACCGAGTTAAATTGCACTTCTTTGTAGCTATATAA
>NW_026884158.1:0-11325 GCF_032173495.1 Musca vetustissima
CAATGAGATTAGGTGTAATTTTTTCAACTAACCATATTAAAATGTGGGCGTGCGGCAAACCGCGCTTTTGCCATTCGACTGAGTACATCCAACATCGTGTTTCTCCAAAAATATGCATCTTTACAATGAAGTCCATTAAAGATTTTAATTTTTGCTTGAAGACACGTGCTGTTATATCGTGTCGATGTGCTGATGTTTGCCCGCAAGATAATTCGCTAGTGATTTCCTCCCACTTCGGATTGCATGTAAACGTAATGAATAGATCAGGTCTACCATAAGATCGCACATATGCCATAGCATCTTGCGTATATTCCTGCATGTGGCGTGGACTACCGGTGAATGTTGCTGGTAGTATTATAGCACGTCCTAATTCATTTGGATTTACATCAATATTACTATTTATGGCATCTTGCAAATGAATGTAATTATCCACTCGAAGTTTGGATTGATTGTGACGAATGTACATAAGACGTTCCGTCTCAATTTTAGCGTACATGTCAACAATATATTGATGAAATAGCTCCCGGCAGTTGACAATATGGTTTAATGTGTTTCTACGAATCATTATGCGATATGCATAAAAATTCATTGAACTCACTTGTTTATTTGTTGGTTCATCTGTAATTAAAAAAAAAAACAAATAAAAGAAATTAGAATTTAATACAATTGAGTTTGGGTACAAAGGTAACAATCAATTTACTTACTTGTCGATGTATTGATTTGTCGTAATCCGAAGTGGTATCCATCTTCACCATATGGGAAAATAATGGGATACTGAAGAGCGTCATATGATCGGTGGGTCTCAGCTATTCTACTTACTCTTTCATCCCGTCGGCGAATAATAATATCACGTGGCGCGGTCGGCTCACCAACTATCAATATTGCCACGTCATCAATCGTAGGTGCATTGTAGCGTCCTTGATGTTGCCCAGCCGGTGTTTTGTCAGCATGAATAGCAATGAAATGTTCATCTGAACACAGTCTTGGATCATCTCTAGCTTGCTTAAAAGTCCTTATTAGTTGATTGCAATCATGAAACATTTCTTGCAAATCAGCTACAACACGCTGCTTCGTTTCAGGATTATAACGTTGACGTTGTTGTACTTGTTCATCTGCTTGACCCATAAAATAAATTTGTAAAAACTTTGGATCTTCATTAGGAATTGGCAACAGAGATCCCATGCGGTGGTAAATTTGTCCTTGCACACGAAATGTTGGCATAAAGTTTTCTCTTATCACATTGGTAGCTCCAAAAGAGGTCATCTGAAAAGCAGAATTGTATTTTCTGATATTGCTTAAGAAATGTTGAGAATCCAAATGCGACCCTATAGAAAATAAGACAAAAATAATTAGTATTTAAATTAAATAAGATGTAAATATATAGTTTTTCTTACCTGTCATCAATGATAATAATGGTTGTGGTGGTGGAAGAAGTTGGGGTAAAACTATTTTTCCATTTGAGCAACACATTCCTGGTGTTTCGTGTTTGTATTTGTATGCATTACAGTGACGACAAACGTTGTTCATTGAACCTATAGCTATTAACTCATGGCTACCATAGTCCATTTCAGCTGTGTAGTTGAATGCAATCCGCTCGAAAGACACAGGAACTATCCGACGATGACGATAACTATCTTGCTGGCGACGATAAACATTCTGATCAATTGTTTCATTTTCTCTTGAAAATGAGGATCGAGAACGTTCAGTTCTAAGGCGACTCTCTCGTTGTTCTGACGTCTCTGTAGCTCTTGCTACAGATGAACGAACACGTTGGCTTCGAAGTCTACTTTCTCGTTGCTCCGGCGTTTCTGTAGCCCTTGATGCTGACATAAGTATACGTTGGCTTCCACGTCTACTTTCTCGTTGTTGTGTCGACTCGCTGGCCCTTGCTAGTGACGAACGAATACGCTGGCTTCCGAGTCTGCTTTCTCGTTGTTGTGTCGACTCGCTGGCCCTTGCTAGTGACGAACGAATACGCTGGCTTCCGAGTCTACTTTCTCGTTGTTCTGTCGACTCGCTGGCCCTTGCTAGTGACGAACGAATACGCTGGCTTCCGAGTCTGCTTTCTTGTTGTTCTGTCGACTCGATGGCCCTTGCTACTGATGAACGAACATCCTGGCTTCGAAGTCTGGTTTCCCGTTGATCCGAAGACTCTATACTTCTGGCTACTGACGAAGTAACACATTGGTTTCTGAGCCGGTTTTCACGTTGATTCGATGTCTCTGCCGATATTCTTGCTCGTTGGTTTTCCAAACGGGAGTTGCGTTCATCAGAAGTTTCGGCAGCCCTAGAAGTAGAAGCCTGAATTCTTCTGTTGCTTAGGCGTGTTTCACGCTCCTCTGATGTTTCGCGTTCTCTCTGCGATTTCATGGTTCTTGCTTCTTTTGTTTGTTTGGAAAGGCACGATTTTTTTGGTGGCATTGTAATTAATACGATGAATTTATTAAATACACGTTCAGCACTTTTGGAATCTATTATTCAACTAAACTACAAACATTTGGCGACATTTTATTTATGCCACATACATAGGTAAAAATAGTATCGTAGTTAAAAAAGGGGTACGTTTTCCATTAATTTTTTATTTGATAAAAATAAGTCCACAGGTAGTTTATCCATAATTAGAGTTCAAAAAATGTATAAGAATTAGGTAATAAT
The DNA here is from genome assembly GCF_032173495.1 of Musca vetustissima. Taxonomy (NCBI): domain Eukaryota; kingdom Metazoa; phylum Arthropoda; class Insecta; order Diptera; family Muscidae; genus Musca; species Musca vetustissima. The sequence continues at coordinate 2,656 of NW_026884158.1, forward strand.
TTTTAGGAAAAAATAAGGTCAAAAACAGGTACAGTTCCATTAAAATTTTATTCGATGAAAATATGTATTCAGGTAGTTTACCCATAATTCTAGTTTAAAACATGTATGAGAAAGAGGTAATAATTTTTATGAAAAATGCATTGTTCGTGTTAAAAAGTGGTAATTAGATATTTACCTAGACATATGCAATAAGTCCTCAAACATAAATTAATGTAAACAATTATAAAATTGTTTAAGGTGTTTTTGGGTGATATAGGTAAATTGTTAGATATAAAACTTGTATACATATAAGTACTACGCTTTTAGGTAATATATCTATTCATAGGTACAACTCATATTTAACCCTTTACGACCCAATGTTTCCCGCAGACAACGAAATATTTTAGAGCTTCTATTTAATTGAAAATACATATGTCAAGATCTGATTATGGACAACACATATCAAGAAAATTCAAAAACCTCAAATTTTTGGTTGAAAGAAAAGAAAACAGACTGGTTTTCACGAAATCACGAAAAAAATCGGGGCTTAAAGGTTTAAAATTTATTTACTGTAATTATACTGAATACTTCTGCCCCAATGTAATATCATAGATTCAGACACATAAAATCACACACTCTCTTTAATAGTCATATTACCAATACTAAAATATTTTCTTACTTCCGATATGAATTTATTGTGTGTACTTCGCAAATTCTTGCTTTTTTGTAAACAATGTACTGTCTAAATTAGCACACTTCAACACATATAGAATTGTATTATCAAATAATTTTTTTATATGAAAAATGTTTAGCAAAGACAACCAATAGGACACAATATCACACTTTGTGAATTGCCTAATTTAGACATACTGTACAGTTATTTACTGCACTTTTTATACAGTACAAATCACTCTGATATTTCTCATTTATCAATTCCACCACACCATTCATACATACCAATTGCGAATTGGCAACTCTTAAAGAAAAGAGGTTTGTGGATTAGGTAAAAAGGTGTATTCACCATTGTGTAATCTATATCTGTGGTTTGTATATTTACTAACATTTTGCTATAAATTACCAATTCTTATCCAATAAAGGGGGCAATTTGTATGGGGGCTACTGTTTCCCCTGACCCTATCAAAAAATTAAGTACCCTATGTTACCACAAATGTACTCACAAACAGACTGTGAAAATTTCATGATAATCCGTTCAGTAGTTTAGGAGTCTATAGCTAACACCTATCAAACAAACAAACAAACTAACAAACAAACAGAAATTCATTTTTATATATATAGATAGGTTTTATACCCTTCGCCACACTGTGGTACAGGGTAATATGTCTTTGTGCATATGTTTGTAACAGGCAAAAAGAAACTAGATAGACACATGGTTCCTTTTGAGAATATGCATAGAATCACTTTCCAAGTCGATTTATGCATGTCCGTCCCTCCGTCTATACATGTTAAATTGTGAACCAAGTACAGGTTTCATTTATGATCTTAATGGGATGAAATTTGGCATATGTAACTTATTTGGCCCAAGGTTTCGTGAAAATCGGTTCAGATTTAGATATATCTCCCATATATAGTTTTACGCGATTTTAGGTAAATGGTGCGCCAAAGTCCCTACAAATCGCTTGATTTGCACGAATTTTGGCACAGCGTACTGAATTAAGTCTAGAATGACATGTGTCAAGTTTCGTGAAAATCGGCTCAGATTTAGATATAACTCCCATATATAGTTTCGCCCCAATTTAAGGTTAATGGTGCACCACAGTCCCAGTAAATCTTTTGATTTGCACGAATTTTGGCACAGCGTACTGAATTAAGTATAGAATGATGTGTGCTAAGTTTCGTGAAAATCGGTTCAGATTTAGATTTAGCTTCCATATATAGTTTTGTCGGATTTAAGGTAAATGGTCATCCATGTCTCTAAATATCTTTCGATTTGCACGAAATTTTGGCACATCGTAATTAATTAGGTCTAGAATGATGTGTGTTAAATTTCTGAAAATCAGTTCGGATTTAAATATAGCTTCCATATATATTTTCGCCCGATTTTGTAAATTGTGTTCCAAAGTCTCTTAATACCTTTCGGCTTGCACGAAATTTGGCACAGCGTAATAATTAGGTCTAGAATGATGTGTGTTAAATCTGAAATCGGTTCAGATTTTGATATAGCTTCTATACCTGACCAAATGAAAAATTTATTATCGGTTGCAGAATGACATTTTTATGGATCAAATTTCATTTTACTGGTCCTTTAAAAATGCGACTTCTGTTAGGATTCATCTGTAGAATATACCCAAAGTGGTGAAGGGTATCCCCCCCGTCCGACTTTACTTACTGGTTATCTATACTAATAAAAGAGTAAAGTGATTGACAGACTGACTGACTGATTGACTGACTGACTGATGTAACGATTCATCAACGTCCAGACGAAGCGGCTAAAACTAGAATCTTGAAATTTTGGGTGAAGGTCACTCTTGGTCCAAATGTGACAGATAAGGCTGGGTTTTTGGAAATTCGTACTAGAACGGTAAGAAACTTACTAAAATATACTAAATGTGATACTATTTGTATTTGGCGAACCGGTGGAGCTAGAACTCTGAAATTTAGTTTGGTGGTCGTTGATGGAGTGTAGGATAGATGTACCAAAGGATTTTTGGAAATTCGAACTATTACTATCCGAAAAGTACGAAAATGTACTAAATTTGGTACAATTCTGTAGCATGTGAATGGATTGAGCTAAAAACTTGAAATTTGGAATGCAAATTAAGGTTGAGAAGTAGGGTCGATATGAGGAGAGTTGGGAAAGCGTGTACTCATTTGTACAAAAAGTACTATATGGTACTATATTTGGTACAAATTTGATTTGGAGGTACAAATCGAGCTGGAATCCTGAAAATTGAAAATAACATTACCGCCGGAGTGTAGGATTGGGATATGTACGTGGTTTTGCAATTTTTTTACTTATGTGTACCAGTTATAGTATTAAATCGTACTATAATTGGTACAATTTGGATTTGGGTGAACCGATAGAGCTGGAACAATGAAATGTGGTGTTAGGATCATTGTAGGGATGTAAGATTAGGGTCAGGTTTCAATTTAACAAATTAGTACTTATGGGTACTAAATGGTACTGAATTTGAATTTTAGGTGAACCAATAGAGCTAGAGTCCTGAAATTTGGAATCAGGATCCTGGTACTATTTAATTGTGGGTCAACCGATAAAGTTGGAATCCTTAACTTGGGTTTAGGATGACGGGGGGTTTGGATTGGGGTATGTAGGATGTTTTGGAAATTTGTACTAATGTGTACCAAATTTTGTACAATTTGTAATGTGGGTGAACCGATAGAGTTTGAATCCTGAAACTTAGATTTAGGATCACTGTGGGTGTGTTGGTTTGGGTTAAGTAGGAAATTTTGTACTACATTTGGTACAATTTGGATTGTGGGTCAACCGATAAAGTTGGAATCCTGAAACTTCGATTTACTGTGGGGGTGTATGATTGGGGTATGTAGAAAGTTTTGGAAATTGGTACATCTATGTACTAAGTTTGGTATAATTTGAATTATGGGTGAACCAATAGTGGGTGGCACTGCTGTGTACAAAATTTGGTATAATTTGAATAGTGGGTGGACCGACAGAATTGGAACCCTGAAACTTATATTTTGGATCACTGTGGTGGTGTAGGTTTGGGATAAGTAAGAGGTTTTGGAAATGCATATTACTGTGTACTAAATTTGGTACAATTTGAATTGTGGGTGAATCTATGGAGTTGTAATCCTGAAACTTGGATTTAGAATCACTGTTGGGGTGAAGTAGGAATTTTTGGACATTTTACTACTAAATTCGGTACAATTTCAATTGTGGGTGAATTAATAGAGTTGAAATCCTGAAATTTGAATTTGGAATCACTGTGTGGATGTAGAATCGGGGTATGCAGGAAGTTTAGTTAGATGGTTGAGGAGGGTACTTATGGAAATAATGTGTGCTAAATGGAAAATTTTATTAAATTTTAATTTGGGTGAACCTTTAGAGCTCAAATCATGAAATTTGGTACTAAATGGTAATCAAATTTAATTAATGGTCGATATTTTTTTCTGACATATGCCGTTATCTCTAAAAATAAAATAATATGTTAATACATTTTGAAATATTTCCTACATTCTCTAACGAAGTTGCGGGCATATGCTAGTTTTTTATAAAATCATTTGTCAAGGATTATTATTAGCGTAGATTTGTTAAAATTATTTTTGTACGGATTGTAAAAGCGTGGATTTTATTTTTTTTTTTCAATTATTATTATATTTTTTATCATTTCCCTGTAGTTGTTTAAATGCTTTTATTGGATATAAATATTCCCGATCCCATTTTATTGTGTAATTATCAGTGCCTAATTGATATTCAACTTCTTCTTCTTCTTCTGTGTTTGCTATACAATATGCTTGTCCGGGATATTTTCGTTTGTTGTGGCCATTTATTTGGATGAATGATTTTAACTAGAGTACTGGATAATAAATATTGTGTCTTTTTTTCGTTGTCCATTCGGAATTCATCATTAAAATTTAATGACATCAAATAAAACCATGCTTAGCATCAATTATTCGACATTAAAAATGGATTTAATGCTTGTGGAAGAAACAAAGTGGAAATAAAATGTGAAATTCCAAGGATAGCAAGGAGAATTAATGGTTGTTAAAATGATTTTGAGGCAACGTTTTATTTTTGTATAGACAATAAATAGTGTTAGGACAGTATCTCTGTTACAAAGGTCAAGAAATTAAGAGGAATATATATTTTTTTTTAATTTTAATATAATTTAATAATTTTTTTGATATTTGTATGTCGGAAACGTTTCAAAACAGAAGACTAAATACGGCTAATATGGTACCCTACACCACTTTTGGTATACAAAGGTATAAATTCCACCTTATGGTGGATGATATAATTAATCTTATAAGAATCCTATGGGGTCCTATTGGTAATCTAGATGAAGATTTACCTGCCTATCCAAAGAAGTATTATTGGTGCACTTTAAATTCTATTGATATCCACCAATATTTGCTTCAAACATTTTATTTTTATTTCTCCAGCGTTTGTAGTGTTGAAAAATGACCTGTTAATAACAGTGACATTTATGGCCGTTGACAATGTATAGGTGCGTGTGTCTGCCTACAATGTGAAAAGTGACAAAATAAAGTTACAACACGTTTCCCATTTGAATATGACAGTGACAATGGAGATGGGTGGCACCGGCCTACAGCTCTGAACTTTGGTGTGAAGAGTGATTGGAATACCTTTCGCCTTACTTGTCATATTGTATTTTTGTTATCCTTTGGATGCCAAGTTGTTTGTCTTGCTGCTGCTACTACTACAGCTATTGTTGTTGTTGCTGCTGTTGTTCTTGATGATAATGGTTATGGTGATGGGGAATATGAGTGTTGCCAGTTTATCCTTTGTTGCTGTCATCGTTCACGTTTCGAAATACTTGTCTCATCCACTTCTTTTACACACACACAGAGGTAGAGATGGAGAGTGGAAAATAACCCTCAGATTTTCATACAACCGGCAAAACGTTATTGTGTCGTAAACTTAAGGCCTTTAAGTGTCAACGTGGCGTTAATAAAAAGGATAAAATGAAGGCGAACGAAAGAGCGAACCAAAAAGATTGAAAGGCACCGCAGGACACCGTTTCATAGAAGAATTTAGTAAAAGTCAAAGAAGAAGCAATGAATGACAGGTACCTGTGGTAGATAAAGGCACAAAACGACACACACAAACTCACACCACCACACAATGTACAACATTGCCAAATTTGATCAACTTAGAAAGGTCATAAAGAAGAGCCCTTTTTTCGGAGAAGAAAAAGGAAAACTTTCGTTTTTTCGAGTGTATTAGGCGAAATATGGTTGTTGACTGATGATGATATTTACAGGCAAAGGAATTTATTAAACTCTAGTCTAGATTATGGTTTGGAACAGCGACGAAGGATTAATATTGTGCCATTGATGGCATGTGAAAGGGACATTCCATTTGGAAAGTTTATTAAAGTTTTGCATTTTTTTTTTAAATTTTGATTATTCAAGAATTAAATGTCATTAGTTCGTGGAAAAATTGTAATAAAATTTACTTAACTGGCTTTTAGCACGACATGCCTCAAGCAGGAAATGAAGATTGTGGTATCAGAAATCGAATCAGATTGGATTTCTGTGACAAATAACATATCGTTCGATATGAGTTAAGTCGAAATTTTGCTAAAGTATCAAATTGTTTTTATATTTTTACAACTACTTTCTATAAATGCTCTATACTTGGCTCTGGTATGAACCAGGATTATTAATTTTGCTCGAAAATTAGCGAAATGGCGGACATAGAAAAATTATTTTTTGAAAATCGCCTTTTTTGGTCAAAAATCATGCGGGAAAATAGGGAAGTTTTTTACCGATATTTGGGAGATCGTCTATTTTCGGAAAAAACTAAGTTGGAAACCAGTGAGCGGAGCAGTATAGTCGGACGGGGCCGACCATATGATACCCTACACAACTTCCACGAAAATCGAATTTTCTGTGTTTATATATTCTGAGCTTGGGCAATATTCGCGATATTTGCACCCTCTTGACCGACTAGTTGTCAACAAATATTTCTAATATTCAGTAGACGAGGGTTGTACTTGTCCAGATTCTCTTTACCGTGGGTTATGTTGTGATGTTGGGCTTTCAATTGTGGCCTAAAGATCGACTCGAAAACAAAAACACAAAAAAAAAAATAAGTTTTCGGTCCACTACATCCCAAAATTATTATCTGATCATCACCGAAAATTATAGGCGTTGTCGTTGACCATAACGGGAATCTCATGGAAAATTACAAAACGATCAGCGCTATATTTCCGCCCTCTAGTGTGGTAATGGTTTACTAAATAATAAATAAATACGAAAGCACCTGTAAATATTTAAGTGTAACTCCCACATCCGACAAAATAATTGGTATTAATTTAAAGGGACTATGTCCTGTATACACCGTAGATTACAAATTTTGTAATTTTTCACACAAAAGTCAGGGTCCATTTGACCCGCTAAATATTAGCAGATCTTTATCAAAACAGACATCCTTATTCTTTGGCCCAATCCCCTTCTCCATGTAAAACTCGCGGTGTTTGGGCCATAATTGCAGCCTCTGGAGCGACTAGAAAAACCGATAAAAATAAAGTTTTTGGTCCATTTCATCCCCTAAATATTAACCGATATTTTCCAAAAACAATAGGGGTCTTCATTGGCCAGAACGCATCCTACATACAAAATTTCGTGAAGATTGGTCCATAACTGTGGCCTGTAGCGTGTTTACAAATTATAATGGACAGACGGACAGACGGTCACACATATATCGACTCAGCCAGCCGAGATATGACGATCGGTATACTTAAACGTGGGTCTAGGACCAATATATCACGTTACAAACTTTTGGGGCTGCACAAAGCTATAATACCCTGACAACATAGTTGTGTAGGGTAAAATAGGGTAGATCTAGTTCATAGGATAGCTATGTAGGTCCAGAATAACCGTTTGCAACTTGGAATTTATACCCTATACAATTATAAAGTCAGGATATTATTGTTTTGTGCCGGCCCAAAAGTTTATAACGCAGTGAAATATTGGTTAAGTATACCGATATCTCGAATCGCTGAATCGATCTAGACATGTGTGTTCGTCCGTTTGTTCATTATAATTTGTAAACACGATACCGGCCACAGGTTTGGAACAATCGTCACGAAATTGTACATGTAGGATGGGTTCTGGCCAAAGAAGTTCCCTATAGGTTTTCATAATGATCCGTTAATATTTAGGGTGTGGAATAGACCAAAATTTTTTATTTTTGTCAGTTTTTTCTGGTCGACGACTTTTTACACAGAGAGAAGGGTCTTCCCATATAATAGTCATGACAGTTTTTAAAAAGATCCGTCAATATTTAGCGGGTCAAATGGACCCAGACTTTGGTTAGAAAAATGATAAAATTTGTATTCTGAAGAACATAGAACCGAAATGTTGGTAGTATCTTTAAATTGATACCAATTATATTGTCATATGTACTCGGAATTTGGATTTAAACCAATATATTTAAAGGGGATTATGTGTTATGATATTGTGTAGTATTACTATTACCCCACTAGAGGTCGGAAATGTCACACTAATCGCTTTGAAATTTTACATCAAGTTCCGGATATGGTTAAGGACGACGCTTATAATTATCGGTGATGTTGAAATTATATGTAGAGGGTGCAGTGAACCTAAAACTTCACATATTTTTCACGGTGACGGTGATCTGACCAACTATTTAGAACGCTTGTTTAGATGATGATCGGTCAATATTCCGATTCTAATCATCCAAAACAACATTTTTATTTTATGGGGTAAATATTCACATCGGAAAACAAGAAAATATGCCAGGGTTAGAAAGTGGAGCTGTTGACCTATAATCGGTCAAGAAGGTGCAAATATCGCGAAATATTGCCCTGGAATAAAGATCCGCAAAAACTTAGACTTCAGTGGTAGTTGTATAGCGTATAATAGGGTCGGCTCCGTCCGACTATACTAACGGGGTTTGAGTTATCATTCCCGCCAATAGTAAAAACACTGTTTCGAGAAAAACGCTTTTAAAGTTTGAGAATCACATTTGCCGTCGATTGATGC